>NW_024582075.1:9289950-9292450 GCF_017639235.1 Corvus kubaryi
GAAGGAAGGAAGGAAGGAAGGAAGGAAGGAAGGAAGGAAGGAAGGAAAAAAACAGCTTTCAGCTTTGTTAATCTGGTCATAATGTGTTCCCCCCAAAATGATGAATAAAGATCCACTGAAAGCTACAGAATTGCTCTGGTGTAGATAAGAAAAGAGTCAATACTTTTTGTGCAACATTTTTCTGCTGTGTCTGAATCTGAAAGATAGTTTTGTCAGCGCAGGTCATTTTTCCACCTCTGTTTTTTCATATATCATTACTCTTTTTGAATGGGGTAAGAAACCCAACCTGCTGTACTTACAGTGAACTAGACTTCTATTGGAGCATTTTATATTTATTTATAGACATGGAAAAAGCAACAATAACATCTTGCATGTTATCAAGACAAGAGTTTTCCTACAGGTGAACAGGATTTAGAGAAGGGTTCTTTTCTTTGGGTATGGACCGCAGATTAAGGGTAACATGCATGGCTGACACCCCTTAGGTGTGATAGCCACTCATTTTAAATGATCAGTGAAACATTTTCTGAAACAACAGGTATTGTGTTTCCATGCCAGCACCAGAGGTACTCAAGCCTATTATCTCAATCTTGAGATTTTTAAGTTTAGAAGGTATTATGAAAGTCCAGTTAAGAAGTGCTGTTTTTAGAGAGGGCAGCAGAACACTTTTGTCCTGTAATGCATTCCTCCAACCTAAGTACATATTTTCCCATTAAATCTGTTTGTGGATTCATTCAAACTCCCAGAATAAAGTTTTTTGTTGAAAGGTTTATTCTAAATGTGAATTTTACAGCTCAGGAGACAATAGAGATGGGTCAGTTACTCAGATGAGCCTACAGAAGAAAAGTCTGGCTAATACATGGACCTAAACAACTCCTGACTACCAATAGGTGGATATGCAATTATCAAAGTTTTGGTGGCCAAGAAAAAGTATCAGGGAAAAAATAGTAATCTAACCTTTGGCCCTGCCTAGAAAAAAATTATTTTTCAAATATCTACCGTGAAATAGGATTCTGAAGTGTTCATACAGCATCTTAAAGGTATATATGGCCTCTTTTGCAGGTACTTCAGAGGTCAAAGAGGTCAAACAGCTCTAGTACTTTAAAAACTGTTTGGGGATTTTTTCTGAATATTTTTTACAAATATGTCAATGGTCTAGTAAAAGTGTGTGTTTTCTTTCTCTTCTAGACCTCATTCAAAAACAATAGAAGTGCTGATATAAAAAGACATTTTGACAGCTGATTACAACATAAAAAGTGATAGTGGTTGTTGCAGCATTAGCGTAGGTATTTTTGAGCACGGGACATCTGCTACCATTCTTCAAGAACTAGGTCATTCCGACATAAGTATTGCAAAGTATATAAACAGGAGCTGTTGTTGGTTTTTAAAAACTCCACAAAAACCCACCGACAATAACCCCAAAACCTAAACAATAAGCCATATAGTGCAAATAGACTACAATCTTCTTCAAAGCAAGACATATAATGTAGGTTGGAGGAACTCTGGGGGAAAATTTCAGATGTGCCACACCCCAAAACAAACCATGCCCTGTCCCAAACATCACTGTAGTAGATTAGAGTATATATGGGCCTATTTCCTGCTTTTGTAGCTTTAAAGTCACAAAAGCACATTCACTTAAGCTAGCTGAGGAAAATCTGTTATTTAGCAAGAAACATGAAAAATGGGAATAGTTCAACAAAACTCAAATAGTGGTGAATTATAGAGACACAGAACAAAATCATGGAGGCTCTTCTCACTGTAAAAATATGGAAGATCTAACAAAATCCTGTTAAAGCCACATGTGAGAACAATCAGATTTAGTGTTGCACATTCTGAGAACCAAAGAATGACACTGCCTTGTGATGCCCAGTTTCCTAAGGCTTCTCATTTACCCTGCCTGAATTGTGGAAGCAGAAAAACAATTGGTTCTGATTACGAAAACAACATATATGCAGGACTTATATTCATTTCAGCAAGAATTAGTTTCATACAACTGAGACCATAATTTGGTCCTTGACATTTAAAAGGCCACAAGCCTCTAATTTTTCCTTGCTAAAATCCGTGTTCTTTTAAATACTGTAAAACATATATCCATAGATTTTAATGAGGAAAGGCACCATATAAATTCTGAGAAATCATTTCAATACACTTAAATTAATTTCTGGAACAAAAGAGAGTTTTTCTGGATCTAGCTTTCACAATAATATGGATAATTAATCTTTCATTCCAAAATTTCTCTGGGGAGAGTGGCAAATGGTTTTCATTTGTTACTAAACATCAATCTTAAATGACTCTAAAGACTGTGCCTTTATTTGTCATGCAACATGTTGTATATTCTTAATCTGTTGAATGGGGACATTGCAAGCCATATCTTAAAAGACATCATGCAAATATCTCCCTTCAAAACAAAGGAATTAATGCATTTTTTCTCAATTCTGATTCATCTTCCTAATTCTAAATTCTTTATAATTTAATCTCTTTAATTTTATATCAGTGCTGTATT
>NW_024582075.1:9293596-9417740 GCF_017639235.1 Corvus kubaryi
GAAAAGGAAAAGGAAAAGGAAAAGGAAAAGGAAAAGGAAAAGGAAAAGGAAAAAAGAAAAGAAAAAGAAAAAAAGAAAAGAAAAAGAAAAAAAGAAAACCAGAAAATATATGAAATCTATTCAAAACACAGGTAGAAAATAAAATAAAAAGAATGTTTTGAGATATGTGGAGGTGCCATCAGCAATGTGGACAGTATTAGAAGGAAACACAACCCCCCCAAAATATAGCAGACATGACCCTTTGGAAAGCCTGTGTCATCTAAACTCAAGGCTAGATGACGTAAACTTTCCTGAGAAACAGCAATTTTCTGTGCCAGACTTTCCTGCAAGGTGCATTCTTCTAAATTAAACATTGTGATATCGTAGAAAGGTCTGGTAGAAACCTGACTATAGAAATACATTTCTCCATGTCAGCAAAGGCTGACAGATCAATAACTGATACAGTCTCTGCTGGAAGGAGCCTTGGAGCACTGTTACTGTATCATGAGTGGTTCTCTCAGAGTCACAGACAACAAAGCAGTGATGGAGGTAAAGGAGAACAGAAACAGTAAGTAGAATAAAGTCTATCAGAACATTTCCTGCATAGGACTGAAGCTCATACATAAGTGGAAATGCTTCTGCATGTTACTACAATACCTTCCTTATTTTTCTTGAAGTATTTGTGCCCTGGTTGGCCCCTTTTTCCACCCCCCTCAAGTCTCAGTAACATGGGAAAGATGCTTTCTGACAGACAAAAGATAATCTTACACTTGACTTCCAATATCAGGCATTTTAACTGGCACACTTTATATTGAATAATTCATGGATATTCTAGCTTTACTTCACTTCACAAAGAAAGTGCTTTCTCTTTGCAGTGACTAGATATGAGCAGCTAATTCATTATTTAAAGAGATTAAGTATTAGCAACTGGTATGGGCTCTTCAGAGCTCTTTTTATTCCCTTTGCTCATGTTATCCCCTGCCACTTTCCTGCCTAGTACAGATTTTAGATTGATTTTACTCTATTAAAATCTTTTTTAAACAGATCTCTACCTTAAACCCTCACCATTTCTAGTGTTGCATTGTCCCCCTTTAAAAACGTAAAATAATAGATAAAAACTGCAATATGATGGTGAAATGCTTTAAATCCCTGTGAACTTATGGGAACATGCACAAATACAATGATTTTACTCTTGCTGTTTAAAAAAACAGCAGGTAAAATTTGGGAAATGGCGATATATATTTATGACAGTCTCCAGGTTCTCAGATCTTGGACCAAGGAAAGAAGAATGGATGCTTCATTAAAACAAGGAAAATTCCTCATTTTTAAACTTTGAAGAACTGTGGTTGAGTAGATCAACTGCTTGCACCTGGGGATTTCTCTCCTTTGGGATGCAGACCCTTAAATGCTAAAATGAGGTGGGATGATTTAAACACTAAAAGCTCTGCCATTAGACATTATTTTGCAGACAGATTCATTCCTTCGGACCTGAGAGAATTAAGATCATTCTGTTTTAGTAAAGTTCTTATGAGCAAAATTTCTTGTACCTTGATATTAAAAAGACCTTCTTCCTGGGACTTCATCAGACTTCAAAGCAGCTTTTAGTTGCATGCATTACTTTTGATGCAGATTTCTGAGCACATAGTGATATATTTTGGTAACAAAAAGTGCAAATTCAAGCAGAGTACAGCTGGGGAAGATCTTTCTCCTGATAGTCCCAGCAAACCTGCCCAGTGTGTGGTCTATGGCATGAGTGTCACTACTTTACCCTGCTGTTGGGTCCAATATTTATGCTAGACTTCCTTGCCCATGGCAGGGTTATCGCTACTGGATGGTCTTTAAGGCCCTTTCCAAGCTAAACCACTCTATGAGTTTATGATTCTGTGATTCTACATATGGCCAACTGCGCATGAACATGTGTCATCAGAAGGAGATCCTCATTTGGTTTCTTCACATGCACTGACAGGCAGTACATGGCTTCAAAGGCTGCCATCCCATGAAGCTCCTATGCAGCTGCAAAACTGGTGCAATTTACAGAAAATAGACTTTTTTACGTCTTTCTTCTGCCAGTGTTTTAATGTAACAAAGCAGCTTTAGTGGTGGTATAACCTTACTCTGCAGGGGAAAAATACATGTGTATGCCTAAAAAGAAGAATAAACATGTATATACCTAGAAGCTTCAGACCAGCAAAGCATTTAAGCCCGTTATCGCATCAATGTGAGTAGCCCCAGTGAAATACTTAGCTCTTCAGATCTAAAACTGAGAAGTTTTGCAGGTTTGTGTACATCTCTGCACAAACTCTGCATCTCAACAGCAAAAAGATGTCTTCAGATCACAGAGCTGAGCTAAGCTGAGCTAGTTTGGGAAGGGTTTCTACATCTACTGTTAGGGTCAGAACAGTGTTAATGTAATTGAAAAACATTAGAAAGTAACTGTACCATCAAAATGTGGGTTTCCTGCAACTTAGTAATTTTGCTGTGAATACCATTAATTCAGGCTTCAGAAAAACAAATAATAAAACAAAGTGAAGCAATTTCCTTTCATTTCAGGCATGGGTACCTGGGGAGAGGCAGCCTGTGCTGTCTTCTGTGCAGGTGAGGAAGAGTCAATGAGCTCCCAGAACCTGACCAAGTGTTTGGAGCCAGGTTAGGTTTAGATACCCCACTCCTGCACAATGCTGATAGTGTTTTGGGATGCATCCTGATGCTTTCATTTTCATCACTACAAGAGTAACGGGAAACTCAATTAAACCTATCTCATATGGACATGCTGTTTTAGCATGCAATTTCTTTTCCTTATATATGAGTATGCTCTCATTTGTGCTAAGTAACTTAAAGAGAAGGATAAAGAACTCTTTCTCCTTATATGTCTCTTTGCTACTGCCTTTTACCTGGTTTCACAGTTTTACCTGACTTCATACAACCAAATTTTTAACTTGTGCAAAAATATGACTTACAGAATCTGGTTTATTCAAGCTTTCACTGAATTTTTGGCCAAATAGCTTGCAGCTCCCAGGATTTACAAGGAAAACCAGCAATACCTGAGGTCACAACTAAAATTTAATTCAGACCACTTGTTTTAAGTTCTATTTAAAAAGCTCATAATTTTTTTATTAAAGGAAAAGGTATGTTTTTATTCCACTGTTTGGACTGAATTTAAAGAGTTTTGATATGATTCTCACAACTTAAGCCAAGCTTAATCACAGTTTTCAACTCAAGCCGGTTGCTCACTGAATCAAAGCACTGTTACTGGACAAAGCGCAGAGAGCACAGGATTCTTTTACCTTAAACAAAGTCAGAGGTCTGACAAGCAAAAACATTTTCCAGAATAACTTCAAGTACAGGATTGGAATTTTACCTTGGAAATATTTTTGTTACTATCAGTACTACTTACAGCAGGAGAAAGCAGGGTCAAGGAAAGGAGATCATTGCTTTCCTTAACCCTAAGAATTGCCTGCCCCAAAGGTCAATACAGAGGAAGCAGTTAATGGAGAGAAATAATGCTGTAGGGTTTGCAGCCTGTATATGCATGAAGTTGCTGACTGCTTCTTCCCCTGGTGGTTCTGTTGAAGCCAGTGGAACTTCCAGCAGATAAACATATTATATCTGATTCTGACTCTAATTCAGGATGTCATATTTTGAGCTTTTTGGATAAATGCAGATATTTGTCAACCAGATTTTGTGCCTGTTTGTGAAAAAGTCATAGAATCAAAGAGTATCCTGAGTCTGAAGGGGCCCACATAATCCAGCTTCTGACCCTACACAGGGTAGCCCCAAGAATCACCATGCACCGTCTTCAAATTGTTAAGAAAATTTCTTTACTGAAAGGCTGGGCAGGCATTGGAACATGCTGCCTAGGGCAGGGGTGGAGTCACCTCATTCCTAGAGGTGTTCAAAAAACCTGCAGACCTAGTGCTTAGGGACATGGTTTAGTGGTGAACCTAGCAGTGTTAGCTTCATGGTTGGACTTGAGCATCTTAGAGGACTTTTCCATACTTTATGATTCTATGATTCACAAATAAAATCTCTTTTGTTATCTCACCTTACTATCTAGGCAAACAAATGAAGTCTCATTTGATTTCAGGGTAACCTTTTCCCAGTGCCTTCAGGGGTTTTCTTTGAGAGCCATTCTTGGCTGAGGGAAACTGGTCTTGAATTCGACTCCCAAGTTTCCACGTTCCTTTCCTGGGGACATGAACAGGGGTGGATGGTACTTTGCACAGAGCATGCCCTTTTTACCTCTTAAGCATAAATTACATCCTGTGAGGTGGTGTGAGATATTTCTCGCAGTGGTCCAAAATCTATGCTAAGTATGTTGAGGATAAGGTGGACAGTAATTCTCAATTTTAGGTAAAGAAAACAAACAGCTCCTAATAAGAAGCATATAAACGCATCCTTTTCTTTCATTAATCCTTTGCATCAAAGTGAATTTTGACTTGATATCAGGTAATAAAATATATACAGCCTTAAAAATAGATGGCAATATTTTCCCTTCTAAATTGGAAGCCTGTTTTCAGAATACTTTGGATTGTATATTTGTACTGAAAATTAATTTTATATTTGGAAAAATAATTACTATATCATAGACTGGACAGAAGAGTGGGCTCAAAAATTCTGAATAATTCACAACCAGCTCAGTTGCTTTTATTAGAAAATTCAAGACACATAAAAAGGCAAAAGCTTTCTTTAGTGATTTAAGCATATTTTGGCTTAAGATTATTGGTTTCTCTAGCCTGCTGTGTGGGTGGTCTAAAGTTATGTCAAAAGGTATTGCATTTCTCTTGGAATTTATGCACTCTTCTCTCTTTTAAAAGATAATTATCTCTACTAGGCAAAGGTAACCTAGCCTAATTTTGTACAGAAATAAAACATAGGGTATTAAAATCTTTGTTTGTGGAGATAAAACATACATTCCACAGTCCTTAGAATCTCTCTGATCCTGTCTCTGTCATCAGCAATTTATCTTCCTAATTTATCTATCCAATATCAGAAATTTCTAAATTACATTAAACAAAGGTGATTGTCTATATGAAATAATGCTTTCCTTTGAAAATATCTCTCTACTCCCTGTTCTGCCCTCTAATCATTGTAGAGAAGAACTAAACTGCTTTCTTTTATGTATGGAATGCCACATTTCCTTCTGTAGGAAGATTTTTGATTTTTGAGGTGTTTTCCAATAAACCTTCAGAAAGCTGATCTGTGGAAGCCATTGAGGGCTATTCTGAACTCTGAATCTGGTGATTAAGGGGGTTCCCATCACCTTGAGAAAGCAGTGCAGTGATCCAAGCTGAGAATTCCCTGCAGGACTTTTGAGTTAGAGTACTCATCTTCTCTTGATCTTCCAGGTAAAATACACTAATAAGGTCCAGGACCCCAAAAAACAATCTCTGTGACACAACCCATCTGCCAGGCAAACCACAAAGTCGTCCATGACACTGTCCAACTCAGTAACTTTTGCAGATTATTTTTCACTCACCAGTAAGAGCATTCCTCATGTTGCATATCTTCCTGCTTCCCTTCCTTCAATACTCAGCAGTGGGCGCACCAGTGGTCAGTGGCAAACCTCCCTCCACCAGTGTGTGCACCAGCTGGGTTTTGAAAATACCTGAGTGGGCCTCAATCACTGCAGAGGGGCATTTTCAATATTTTTACAATGTTTCAGTTCAAGTCCTTGCTGTTGGGGAGGTAGGATGGTACCTACTATTTTCCTGGTTGAGCTAGATTTCAGGGATTTTTTTTGCTCTTTCAGAAACTAGTGCACAGTCATTAGGCACTTAAAACCCGTTATTCCATCTAACATCTGGAACAAAGTGCTGTTAGTGGAAAGGAGGCTTGAGACAGCAACAGCATGCTTCTTTATTCTCAAGTGCAGATAGGTTATGAATGAAGTTTCTTTTTGTTTGAAAATACATTTAGAAAAACAATGAGAAAATATAACCAAAGAAAAAATTTTCTGTCCTTTATAGTATTTTATAGTACAAATTATACTTTATTTTATGTATATATTTATGTATACATGTTAAAAAATATATAAAAGGTAAGATCTAACTGAAACAAAAGTGATGATTACTTAACCACAAACTGGAGCTTGATTAGGTTAGTATTAAAGGTATCCGTAATTGCTAACATACATACATACATGCATAAATAATTTCCTGCTAAAATGTCTGAAATTAAGACTTTTACCGTAAGGCAGCTTGAGAAAATGTGACACATTAAATGAAATACTGTATTAGCAAAAACAGATAAAGAGATAAAAGTCTTAAAACAATAAACCAATTGATCCTTACAAAGAAGACATAGGGAAATCTGAAACAAGTATATGGTAAAGGTAGTGTTAATGGAAGCTTTCTGTACTAAATAATGGTTCTTAAAATTTTATGCATGCTCTACCTAGTACGTTGTGGATTTTTTTTATGATAGGCAAGCAAACATATTTGGCTTTGAGCAATGAGATTAAGGAGAATTACCTAAAAGGTTACTGTTCACTTCAGGCGAATATTTTAATTGACAGATGGAAAAAGGAGATTTCTTCTCTTCAGTATGTGAGATCGTATTAAAACAGATTACTTTTTTTCAGTCTATAATATAGATGTTGGGGAATGGAGAGTGCTTTTGTGTTAATGAATAAAACAAGCTATGTATATGTCTTGTAGCAGGGCCATAATGAATCTTTTCATGCCAAATCTTGAGACTCATCAGTAAGGTCAAGGAGAGTGTTGCCCAAAAAGGAAGTAGGGGAGTAGGGGATAAATCCACTGAAACTGACATTAGTAGAGATCAGAAGTCCATTTCTCTATAGAAACATTTGTGGAAAATATTTTTCTATTCTCAAGCTTTGTCTGCAAATAGAATTTATTTGAAAAGAAGGCCATGATTTTGCTTGTTTAGGTGAAAAGGAATGACAGTGTGAAAACAAATATCTCATCGAGAAAAAAATTGGTTCCTTTTAGCATGAGACCTTTCCACTTTTGGCATTAGTGTGCTTTTTCTCTTAATTTTTTTTTCTTTAGAGCAGAGGTAGGATTCAGGAGCTGGAGAGTGGGAGCAAGTGGGATATAGAGGAGTGAGGCAGGTGAAAGGCTATGGGTGAAGGTGAAATCTTTCTGAAGCCCTTGGCCTTCCATCTGCTTATCCTTAAAACCATAAATATGGCTTGCTAGCTGATTTAATGCTTCATGCTTTTTGGGATGGTGTGAGAGACTGAAATGTTAATTGGTAATGACTCAAACAATTGGCCATTTGCAAAAGCAGATTGTGCTTTTCTGGGGCATCCCCCAAACTGAGAGGGAGGAGAGGATTTTGTATGTGGTGGCGAAACCTTTGATGTGCGTAAGACAGACAGGGTGAGCACTGTAGGCTCTGGATTTTGAACCAGATAAGGGAGGAGGTTGATAAGAAGCAGATCCTGATGAGGTAGGATAGTGCTTTTTATCATGCCAATGTCCTCCCTTACACAACAGCTCAGCTGTAAAACTTTCCCCCTCTCCGCCCCTCTGGGCCCAGAGAAGGTCACATTCACACAACGGCCTGAGGGTAATTCATCCCTTCTGATGGGGCATAACTGGCTCAACTTCGCTGATGAGAGGCAGCTCTCATCTCTTAGAAAGGGTCATAAACCATCAAAGACTCCTAAAGTGCCCCCAGACTTCGCTCCTGAAGCCTTCCACCAGAGGACTGCACAAGATTCACAATATTACAACAGAATCCGAGTGTTGAAATAGTGTAATTCTCCTTCCTCCCATCCAGGGAAGGTACCTGGGCATTCCACCTAAACCTAAATGCATATTAACCAATTGAACTTCGTGTTTTATGGGCTTTCCCAACCCCCGATGGATCAAGACTGAGATCATCACCTCACAAATGGACACTGAAATTGCAACAATTAAGTCTTGTCAATGAATCCACAGGTGGTGATATATTTCCTCTCCACTATCTACTCTTCTCATATAGTTTCTTTCTTTTTATGTGTTTTCCTAATACATTAAGTGCTATTTTCATACTTTTATATTGCTATATTACTATGGATAATAAAAATAACCAAAATGCTTTCCATTGCAAGCAAATTGTTCTAAAATAAACCTTACATATATGTATATGTAAACATTGATCATTCAGTGTCATTTCACTCTAATCTGTCCCAAGGGATCTATTAAAAAGAACCTCTGTTACCTCACCTTCAAGGCTGGTTATAACATATGGTTGGGCCAGCCCTGCTGGGTGGGCTGCAGATCCTGCAGCAGTAGCTCCAGAACTCCTTGGTCCAAGGACGAGGGCAGTTTTCCCTGGTAGAGCCCTAAGAGCAGCAGTAAAGATTTGTTTTTGAATGTGGGCACTGATTTCTTGGAAAGGAGATTTAGGAAGAGGAAATTAAAAGACATTAATTTATGCATGAACTCTCACAGCAATTTTGAGTACTTCACAGCTGTCCTGCGCAGGCCTGTTCTAAAGGAGATAAAAGACTCTGCACTACTAACATTGGTATTTCAGAACAGCCATGTATTTTTACATATATCATTTAAATTTAAAATTCTCCTCTGCTGTCACTGCAAATATATAGATGTCTGTCTATTCATATATATATACCTATCCATTAGTCTTTATGACACGCATAACTGCAAACAAACATTTTCTAAATAATTTTCCACATTTCAAGTGAGACAATTTGTATTCCTGGAATTCAAAGTAAATATCTGTTTGTTGTCTTTTTTTTTTTTCTTCCTTTCTCCGGTTCAATATCTGTATTAGAAAGTGATAGATACATAAAGAAATAGAACTCCCTCTGAGTCTACATTGTACATGGAAGTATCTAGAAACAGTGTGATCTGAACAAAATTTCCATTTGTTTTTCTTCTTTATGTAGATAAATTAAAGACCAGACAACTCTGCTCTACTGGTGCTTATTTTGACCCACCTAGAATTTATCTTTAAAATTTCCTTTCCTCTTTAGTATTTCAGCTACTGCCTTCTCATTTAAATTTCAAATGCCTTTTAGTCCTTCTTTTGAGTGACTGCTTATTCACTTTGCCCACACAACCTTTGTTTCCATGTATGCCAGATGTTTGCTTTTCTAGGATGTCACTTTGCATCTATCTTCCCTAGTGCTCACTCCACAGCTTATTTCATGCATCTCCCTCCCTGTGTGCTTGCACTGTACTTTGATATCTTGCTCAGTGTTTTTGTGAACTTAAATAAACCCATTTTCAGTGTCAGAACTTCTCCTGTGGTGTGACTGTGGTCCAGACCTTGCCCTTAGATGAGTTTGCTTTCAGGTCCCTTTGCTGTCAACAGGAGCTTCATGTGCATCTTTAGGCAGCACTTTTACTCTGAGACTGCATTTGGTGAAAAATCTAGATCTACATACACTTTGCCACTATCCGCATGCAATAATTTATAATATTTGTGACATTTTTAGTTTCTAGAGAAGTATATCAACGCATGCCTACATGTTTTATTTGCAGCCTAATGAAGTTGAATACAAAGTAAAAGCGCTTTTCATGTCCACATCAAGAAACCTTTCTTCGGGTGGAGCACACAGAAAACTGGACATTTTTGCTGCATAAAGACTCACTTGGGCTGGTTCTATTTGAATAAGAGTCAGAGAATACAAGAGATTGGATTTGACCATTAGAGATTTATGTTGTATATCTCTTATGATAATTCCAGAACTCAAACATAATATTGGGGATTTTGGTTCGAAGTGGTATAATTTTGAGACTTGAAATGTAGCTTTCACCACAGGGAAACCCAATCCAACTCAACCAACAAAAACCTCCATGCAAATTAAGAAAGTGAAAGAAGTTATTTCGTGGTCTGAAAGCCTCTTTGGCGTGTAGTAGAAGCAAACAATATGGAAATTCCTTGCTCATAAATCTGAGTTTACCATTGCGGAACACTATATAAAGGTGACCTCTTCCCTTGGCCAAATGCACAACTGTTTCTTATATCTTTCCCTAGCTTGCTTTCGTCTCACAACCAGCTCTTTTCCAGTCTATTGTGTTTGCTCTTGATCCCTATTGAACTCTTAGAACCCATATGACTTCACCCTACCATAACACAACACCCTGGACAGGCCTCCCGAGTTTTGGGCAGCCACTACATAGAACAGCTTTCTCACTCCTGCCATTTGTGCTCAAATGAAAAGTTCTCACTGATACTGCCCTTACACATCTCAATCACCTTCCAGCTATATAAAATTTTCTTTCTCCCTTTGTGAGATACTTTCATGTGATTTAAGATCCTACAGAATAAACAGAGAAATCAGTAATAACATCTCACTGAGACAAAGTTCTCAACATTCTGTGACACAGATTGAATTATTGTCAAGGAAAGGAGACTAGAAGAAAAACATATTCACATTCAGACATGATACAAAAGACCTTTCAAAATTAAATTATTAGATTAGCCATATTTGAATGTTTAATATTGCTTCTTTGAGGCTCATATAACTGGTGGTACAAAAGATAATGAGGTTTTGGGAGCCAGTACTAAGAAAATTTCACTATTTGGAAGTTTGAGTAACATAAACCAAACAGTGCAGATATTCTGACCCTGCACAAGGTACATAATGAAATGTTCAAGAATATCTTTACAGTTGTGTTTTGTTTTTTGGAGAGGTGCCAGAGAGATTTTTTAAATTATATAAGTTGTGCCTCCTCATTTCCTTTCTTTACAATATGCAGTATTTTCCTGTGCTTTTTGATCTTTAAGCAACAAAACCAATATGAAAAATAGCATAGGGGCACAGCTGGATACCAAATAACTATGTTTACTAAAAATATACAAACATTCAAGGCCTGGTTATATATATATTATTGCTCTGGCTGTTTTCTGGTGGCTCTGGATTGATGAGTACAGTGAAGAGTTTAGGAGGTTTGCAAGCTGTTTAAGGGGAAGTTACTCACTGCATATACACTGTACTGAAAAAACACAAACGTCTGGGACTGTTATAGTTCAATGGGATTTTCTCTCACGCATGAACCATGTCTTTCTTACGTTACTTATACCTGAAATATGCTTACACAAACATGCACACACAAACATGCACACACATACATGTAACATATGCATACCCTCTTGAGGAGCATCAGAGGAACAGATTGTAGGCATGGCTACCTGAACCTTGTCTGATAAAATTAATGATCTTCCCAGAAATCCAGCTTTTCTTATCACCTCTCACTATGAGTAAAATACAATTGTCACCAAGACTACATTAATAAGATCACAATGTTAGGCACTTGAAGATGAGGAAATAGCATAAAAAAGGTGCCCAAGCTTTATTATTTGATTTTAAACTTTTTGATCACATTCTAGTTTTTCAAAGATGACTGCTTCATTTAATGACTGGAATTGTTACTGATTAATGATTAGTTATTTGATATTTTGTTTTCTTTCTTCCATGTGTCAGCCTTTGCTTTGATTAAGTCTTTGCTCTAAAACCATTATGATTTGTTTCTTAACATTTTGTTGTGTGGATCTCATCGTGGCTTCACGAAAAAGAGGAAAAAAAGCTGTAACTAATAATCCCACATAAATACACGTAAAAAAAGAGATACCCAGGCAGATATGCTGTTTTCTGTTGTTTTAGTTCCTTTGGTTTTACACAGCAGTACAAACAGCTTACACAGAATTCCTTTATGTTTCCTTTCTGGTCTCTTGAGCTGTAAAATAGGCTTTTGATTTTACATAAATTTGAGTACAATTTCCCAGAAACAGTCAAAGTCATACATGTGATTCAAATGCCAACCTTTGTCAAATTACGATTACGTTCCTTAGAAGCTGACAAATTTAAACTATTCAGAGAAAACACTGTGGTGATTTCTTTGTTAGAAAATGAAATATAATGAGGCAATTTTTTTCATTAGCCCGGTCTCGGACATGGCTAACAAAATATTCTGAAATATTCTGAAATATTCTGAAATATTCCCAAATTCCAGCAGAAGGTTTAGAAGAGTTTCACCCACATGATTAAATTTTTAAAGATTTTAAACAGTGAAACTGACAGCTTCACAGTGGAAAATGTCAATAAATTAAAATAGAGCATCACTGCAAAATAGATTGTTTTATAGTTAACCTGCAAAATCAAAAATTAGCCCTTAACAGAATTTAATGTCTTAGAGAACAAAGTGATTTATCATTTGCATCCTTAGACTTTTCCCTGTGCTCATTCCCATGCTCTTACTCTGCTGTCGTAAGTCAAATGGCTGAGAAAAGGCAGGATTGACTCCAATAGTTGAGGCACATCTGTGTTTTATTATATGTTTTATGAGTCTACACTCAGAGATGCACTGCATCAAAAGATTAATGGTTATGGTTTGAAGATTGCATACACTGAATTACTTTGTTCTGTAGTGCTCGTACAGCATCTATGTCAAGCCTCCTCAGACTTCGCTTGTATCTCTTGAGAGTATTTCATAACGTAAAAATAAAATAGAAAACAAGCACAAAAAGGAATCAATACTCTATATGTTCCTGAGTTATTGTCTATATTGTGCTACATCTCTAATTGCAACAGACTAGGAAAGAGTAATGATTACTGATTGCAAAGTAGTATTCCTCTTGCAGATTTTATTTCCATGGCTTCCTGATTATAAATCCCAGATTAAGTGAGCAATGTATGATAAATTTTCTTGATCAAATTAGCTTATCAGGCTTTGCTTTTGAGTAGGTTTTTAATGGCAGAGTGGCAAATAGTTTACACTTAACATGGAATATCTATGTGTCATACAATAAACAAGTGTTTCAAGTTTAAGCAGATTAAGGGTGGTGCATGAAACCTTTGATTCTAGACAGAAAAATTAAAATGTGAAATTTTTTTACAGTGCAACTTTGGAACAAGGTTTTATTTCTTAGGAAAAAATATAGGAGAGATTATTGTACTTACACATATGTGAAAAAATTTATTTCTTCAGGTGAGATTCTTGTCTCATATGAATACATATGGTGGTATCCTTTGGTGGTTTTCAGAGCCACGAAGCCTTTCAAGTACTTCAGTGTGGATGTAAACTGTAGCTCTCAAGAGGCATTTTAGCCCTAAAGAGCTCTATGAATCAGTGAATAAAATACAGTTAATGCATAGATGATAAGTCATTGTGGCTTAAAAGAAGTTAATGTGTAGATACTGAAATCACTGTGAGTATCACATGTGGTATAAATTAAAGACCCCAAACACCTAGCTTTACTGCATTAGTAGGGTTTCAGGCCATTTACTGGATTAAGTGATTTCACCTACAAGAACAAGACTTTGTCAGTTTAGTTCAGTGTTTTATTCTGAGGTCTGAAATTCCACTGCCAAATTTGAAGTAACAAAATTAAGAAAATTTGCATTTCACGGGTACATTTCAGTGTTAACGACTATGGGAGATGACCTTAGACATTCACCTACCTCCAAAATTACTATTTTCATGCATCTCCATCCTGAATTCTCTTTCCTTCCAGGTATTGAATATGCACAGGGTACAATTAACGAAGTATTTTGTGACAGAGTGTCAGGGGAAAGGCATGTCTGCTGAGGAGCAGTCAGAGTTATTGAATTTACAGACATAAATGAAATGAAGTCAAGTACTACAATATGTAAGCAGAAAACCATAGATATTTCACATTCTCCACCCAATTTCTTATATTCCCTAACTACTTTTATTTTTAATATTGCCTATTACGAGCCTCATCCTAATAAGCCCTGCCATGTATACTGGTTTCTTAACTTAAGGTGTACCAAACTTTTTTAGAGGATGTTATGCTCATTTGATATCATAGAGAAAACCCTTTATTTTCAAGAAAAGTAATACCTTGTTACACATCTAGTCACCTGGTTTTGTATGGCCATCATTGTTACATTGACCATAATTTGCAAGACAGACACCTCAGAAAGGTCCCATTGAGGCTTGAGGGGGATTTTTGATGTGTGGTGGAAGAAGACATGGGGATGGTCACAAGTGAATGTCCTCTGTGGAACTCAAAATTTCTGCTCCTCACGCGAGTTAGCAGACTAATTTTTCATTTCATTTACTAAGGCGGTGAAATTCTGAGCTCAACAGAAGCATCTTACCTGTGGAACAGATGACATGGCAGCTAGAGCACTGTGCTGTTGTGCCTCCAGGACATTCACACAAAAAAATATCCCATCCAAATCCCTTCCTATTGCTAATGAGAGTGTGTCCTGACTCACTGTGTCCTGCTTGCTGAAAAGTGATGGTCTCCTGTGGGTAATTCACTTCAGAGTTGAACTCAATGATCTTTGTAGATTCCTTCCAACTCAGAATATTGTGATTCTGCAATTCTGTAACTGAATTTCTCATTTCTGCATCTCATGTGTAACCTTTGGGTTGGGAGGCACTGGCTCAATTCCTGGCTCTATCAGAGCTCACCTGAGAGACCTGAGGAGTTGTGCTTTAACATCTGATCTCTAAAATAGTGATAACAGTATTTTCCTCCCTCTGAAAAGTTCAGTGATTATAAAGCCATGAAAGACTTCAGAGGTTTTTTGGTACTACAGAAGTAGATAAGTTTTAAAACTAGATTAAGAGATATGGGTTGTTTGTTTTTTTTTTTTTTTCATAAGCTCCATAATAGTGAAGCATTCAATCCTAAAACTTCAGAATCTCAGCTTTTCTTTCAGAAAATCAAAATAAAATAGTAACACATTTTGCCTCTAACAAAACTTCAGTTTTCTCCATTTCTCCATTCTCCTTTCTTTTTCTGATGTATACTATAACATGATAGGGAAAGAAGATTCAGAACCTCAATAATTTCAAATAGGAATCTAATCTTTTTACAGGAAGCCTTGATTTATAAAGCTAACTCCCTGAGGTACAGACAGGTTTATCATTCTGCTATAAATGTCTGAATGCATAATGGAATGAAGACACTAATTTCTATAATGTGTTTGGATGATGCATTGCTCATTGGGAACTGCAGTGAAGCCAAAGATGAAATCTCAAATAAATTCTTCTGAAATTTTTGTCTTCTAATGCATTATTAAGGAATTCAGATAAGAGGCAAAAAATGCTGTCCAACCTTTGAAGTTTGAAGAGGGTTCATAAGTTAATATTTGACTGTGATTTAATCTGTAATAAAAAAGTTGCTTTTGCCTTCAGGCATTTCAAGTGCTGACAGAAATTCAGACCCCCAACAATTCACACTGGAGTCAGCTTTTCATGATAAATAGGAATTATTTATGATTATGATACTGTTATGTTTGACTTACAATATACATAGACACTAACCAGGTCTAACAGAAAGACAACAAAGGTTTGGTATGACACTTAATTTAATGCACACTTTGGACACTCTATTCTCCCACTGAAATGATTTGTACAAATAAATCTTGATTATGACTGGATTCACACCCACTATTATCAACCCATCCAGATATCTTCTTTCTTCTATTTTCTTTCTTTTCTTTCAAGTGCTGAATTGTTTCAGCTATTTCAAACAAAAGACAGTAACTGGCTTTAATTAAAACACAGCTAGGATATAAATTGTATAAGTCTTATAAAAGTGTCTTGGAAAGACTACTGCAATGTATAGACACTATTCATTTGTTTCTAGCTCTTGTGATATTCTCACAAAAATGGACATATTTGATGAATATGAATATAGTTGAAAACTAAACTTCTGCACATCATCTAGTATTTTAACAACATCAGTTTTCCTTAAGAAAAAAATACATAGTACTTATGTTAGATGAGAAGAATTTGAAAATTTGATCTACTGTGTACCATAAAAGACGACAAAGCCAGAAGACAGTGGAGAGAAACCAGGACTCAATTTTTTTTTTTTAAGAGATCATTATTTTGAGGATATCTCATAATTTATGGGGCCTGATTCATGACTTTGGTATGTCTGGGTTTGTCCACACTGCCTACATTATACAACTTTAAATGATCTCATCATCCAAGTAGTTAACAACCACAACAAAAATTTAAAATTAATTCTCTTGCTCAAAGAAAAATCAGGTCCTTCAGGTAAATATCATTGCGATGGGGAAAATATTGTCGTTATGTAAGCTAGAGGGACTTGAATACACTTGGCAGCAGTTGCCTATGGTGGAAGGACTACAGCCATGGTGTGGGAGCTGGAGAAGTACAGACAGAGTAGCACTGTCCTGAGAGAAGCACTTCTTCTTTTGACCACTGCAAAATACACCAGATGCAGATCAGATTTGACACAAGGGTCATCCCTGGCCTTCCTAAATAAGAGTAAAAAAAAAGTCACATACTTCATCACACAATGCAATGTCCATATCTGGTTGTCTCTTGGAAAAAACTTTTTAATTAGAAAGGGCCAAAGTAAAGCCTGGTGTAGGCAGGAGTACTTCGACTGCAAGATGTTTCTTTGCTTCCTTCTGTACCTCACCCTTCTGTTCTTCTGTACCTCATCCCTGGTAATCTACTAGGGATTATTGACAACACCGTTGACAATTCTACCCTGAATGTTAAACTGATATAAATCTGAAATAAATTTAATGTCCATTGGTTTATAGGTCTGCATTTGTAAACAGTCTTAGAAATTAAATGTAACTGCAACTATTCCCTCTATTCATTTTACTGTTATTCTGGTTTATTGTAAAAGATTAGCTGGACTCTTAGACGTGATGCATTATCTAACTCTTATGTGCAGTCCTTTAAAATATCATTGCTTGCCCACCTGCGTCACACCTGTCATCAACAGAAGATCTTTCTGTAGAAAAACAGACAGGTATGTTGCACTCCAAAAAGAGCAGAGCTCTCATGTGCATTACTGTGCAAGGAGATTTTCGTGCACATTCATGTGCAAATCAATTCTTTATCCATGGCTTGGAAATTTTTTGGTCTTGTTGGAGCCTGGAGGAGGAAGGAGGGAGAAAAAGAAAGAACAAAAAAGAAAAGAGGCAAAAAAGAAAAAAGAAAAAAGAAAAGGAAGAAAAAGACATTATGAAAAATAAAAATGACAGTGATCTTCCTGCTTGAGCTAGCAATGTGGTTATAGAGCATTTAAAAGTTAAGTTAAAACACGGAATTTTGGATACGCATATCCGTACTTAGACTAAATGATTCTCTAATATACTAGTCCAGAAGATTTTGTGAAAGCCATTCCTATTTATTGCTGTGATGTCATGAAAAATCTCAGAACCTAGGAAATGATGCATAAATTGGAAAACCGTAAAGAAAAATTAATAGGACTGGGAGAGTGGGCTGAACAAGTCAGGCCTTCATGGGGCTGAAAAAGCCTTGAGATTGTCACCTGTTTGTCTTGAGCTGAGATAGAAGAGATGGGTAATAGTCTCTCTTCTTACACTCCAGAAACTGTTGGCTTTAACCCGTAAGTCCAAGAGATCACCCTAACCATTGGCGAATACGGTTACAAGAAATACATCTTCTTAAAGAAGTTTTCTTCTATAAAGTGCTCATATGTTATTTATTTTAAGATATAGCCATATATATTGTATTATCTCTTCCCTTAAAATTAGACATAGACTTCTAGGTCAATTAGTAGAAAAGCTGTGCATTAAAGTTGGCTTTAAAAAAAAAATTCATTTTATATTTTTGTTACTGATTTCTTATTATAGAGCTTCGCACATCATATGCCTTGTGTTACCTGTTTTTGGTGCATGGAAACTGTAGTTACACTGAGCTGGTACAGAAATTATGCTATATTAGGATAGTAAAAATTCGTATTTTCAACAGAAACAGGGAAGTCTGAACAAACTCAGAGCTTTCAGCTGGTAGCCCCTCTTCAACTTTCAGGTTTTAATCTCATTGCTGAAAGAAAATTAATGATTAATGGGAAGTAAGTGGTTCTGGACTATAGCTAAGTGCTGATCTTCTGGTTTGCAGACGATGTATGCTTGTTAGCTGTTTCAAAAGAAAAAAAATCACCAGTTTCCATATGAAGGTAATGCTCTATGAGAGTAAGGTTTATTAGTTCTAAATTTATTGTTACATATATTTTGGGCATACATTTTCTCTTAATTGGTCATACTTGTCTTGAATGATGAACTACCTAATCTGAGATAGGAGTGAGGCTCTTCATCTCACCTGTTCCACCATCTTACTCTTTCCTCCTGCTCACAGTGCATAGGTTTTTGCAAGTGGAGCAAGGCAAGGAAAAGCAAATCCATCCCTAATGTGTCTACTCTCAAATGGTTGTCAGTGATGCGGCATCAAGAGGTGGCCCTTGTTTGGACCTTTGGCAGTGAAGCAGCATCCTTCAGCACAAAGCCAAAAATTATCTCTGAGTGTGGCCTGAGCTGCAACTCATGCTGCAACTCTTCTTGGATCCCAGTTACAGCACCCATGCTCTGCTGAGCAAACCCTTAAACAGAAAGAAAAAGGAGCAAAACCAAGTCTGTATAGTCTGTTTATACAGACCTAGAGATTCAGATAAAGAAAAACAAACATAACCTTTTCAGCTGTTCCTCACAAGGGAAAAAGAAAATGAAACATTTGATTATAATTGTTTTAATGAGCTTTGATTCAAAATGAAGTCATAATGGTCTGGTTAAAAAATATTCTGTTAATGAGCTTATATTTCTATCAAAGTGTGCAAGATGCAAAATTCTCTGAGGATAAAATTAAGTAGCAAGAAATATTTATTTGCTGATTAATAAAATCCTACTTATTCATTGAAAAAAAATTAGTATTAGTAATAGTAGTAACAGTAGTAGCAATCGTGATGGCAGTGAGATTGGTAGGAGCACAGTAATTAGAATCTAACTGGGTGGTTTATTTTAGGTTGCACCTTGAAGTTAGAGAGCAGATACTAAGAGTACTTACTCCTCCAGGTCTAAAACCTGATCTTAGCCATGCAAAACTCAAACTTAATTATTGGTCACCTTTAAATATTGTAATTGTCTTTCCATCATGTTCTTTTTGATTTTAAACTGATGGTTTTTAGAAAGATGCATAGGATATTTATAGTACCATCAACTGCAAAAAAAAAAAAAGAAATAATAGAAAGAAAAGGAGACATGGAATTTGCAAACTAGGGGAAACAGTGTGTACTACCAGTGAACAGCACTAGGCCTGTTTACTGCACAGTTAGAAGAAAGTGCTCCTGTGTACTTTACATTTTATGGCATTAGACAGCCTGGAAAGTAGTTTTCCATGTCACATATTCCAGTCAATAACAAAGCTACCTCCATTAATGTTTTCCTGTTCATGTACTGCAGCAGCTAATAGGATAATATGTGAGAATGAAGGAATATATTTTATTCTGACTGAGAATATTTTTATTCTGATTCAAATTTAATTCCTTTGAAATCTGAATACATATCCTTCCCTTAGATTTACATGTCAAGATATTTCTGAGCATTGCCTTGTGCAGCACATTACCTCTTAAGAGCAACCACTTATTCTCATGTCAGTTAATTTGATTAATCAAGCTCCGGTTAAACAATGTGACTTGTCTCATGTAAAGAGACAACTACAATCTGTTATGTTTGTAGTTTCTGTTTCAAAAGGAAAACGAACCAACATTAGCAGAATAGATTTCAAGACCAACCCTTAATCACATTAAAAAATAAAATTTAATTACTAGAATGCAAGGAGAAAGCAAAATTATATGCAGGACTCTATGAACATAGTAATGTTACAGAGATATTAGCTGTAAATATGCAAAGATGGTTGGATTACACAGATAGAAGAAACCTAGAAAACCTTATGTAATGGGAAAAAGTATTAAATTGACTTACTTTCATTAGATTCTGAATCCCCATGATTAAAAAGGGGTTACCATGTTACAAACGTGGGTCTGGCCATAAATTTCTTTCCAGAGACATATTTCTTTAATGATATATATGCATAAATTTACAGTGAGAATTACCTACAGCAAGGAAAATTATGCTGGACTGTACGGTTGAGATATGACTGTCTTTGTTCCAGGCTTCTTAAGTCAAGAGAAAACACATTTGCAGGTGAGCTTTTTGACAACCTGCTGGGCTTAACTCTCCCTTAATTACTGTCTTTTGCAGTGTCTGTTCCTGTTTGTTCGTTGGCAGGAGGAACTTTCGGGTTTTTTTGTTTTGTTCTACTTTTTGTGTGTGCATCTGTATCACCTTCAACATTTTCTTCTTCCCTCCACCCCAGAACTTGTTGTCAGGACTATTTCTGCCCCCAGCTTTAACCACCAGTTAAAATAAAGAACAAACTGCTCCTGGAGTGATAATTCTGCTTAGGAATGGATAGACTTTCACAAGCTTAAATCCTGAAAGGTGCACGAAATGGTCTGTTTTAAACTACACGTTGCCATGGTTACATCCTTCTGCAGCTCAGATGAGGATGGGGGCCAATTATCAAGTTTTGTTTGCTTGATTTTAAGTAGTTTGTTACCTGGATACTCAATAAATAAGAAATCTGAAAAAAGATTTGTTTTCTTCTCCCTTAACTGAGGGAAAGAGAAAAGAGTCATACCTACATGTTAAAAAATGCAACAAAATTCAGATTCTTAGTTACACGGTGAAAGTACTTCTGAACTGTTTGCTTTAGGGAGGCTTTGGTGAGAGGCCTACAAATAGATTTTGCATGAGAATCATAATGTGAATTGTGGAAAAAGCAATTGATCACACAATATAAGTGTAAATCATGGGCAGGTGGAGAGACAGGGTTAAATGACACTGGTTTTTATCATTATTTAGACAAAAAATAGAGTGTTCTTCTGTGGGGATCACTTGGATACCTAATTAATGAAAGAAAAGATCCTTTCTTCTGGGTTGAGGCACAGTGATCCTTAACTAGTGTCACTCCTTGTGTACAGTACCCTGTTCCTGTGCTTAATCAGAAGCTTTGGTAACAAGCTGAAGATGGAAGAGTGAAGTTAGGGGAAAAAGCAAGGCAAAGGAGGACAAAGTTAAAATACTATCCTGTCAGTATCCTTAATAGTTTATGTGGGCAATGACAGAACAGTATTTTAATTTTTATCTTTTTACTCATTCATTCAATCTCCTGCTTGTTATTGAAGTTTCAGATTAAGCTTAAAGACATGAATGCATTGCCATAATAAGTTTATAAGAGGATATTTAAAGAGCAAAGATTTGAATGACACAAATGAACTCAGTGTAGCAGAGATGAAGAAAGGATTTGCAGAGATGAAGCAGCAGTCAAAAATGACTGCTAGAATCTCCTTAATTAAAAAAAAACAAACAAACCAAAAACCAGCAAAATTCCAGCCTGGAGTGCAATGGACACAGAAGGTGTTTCATATAAATTTAGGCTTAAATTTAAACTATTGCCTCTGTTTTAACTAATCTTTAAAAAGGTTAAGAACAGCTAGTTTAAAGAAGATTATTGAAATGTAAGCTAGCTATTTGGAACATGAAAAAATGAATATGTTAAAAAAGGGACACGTATTTTTTAAATGCACCTAAAATTTGAATTGGTTTTCCTTCATCTCTATTTCATCAGGTATTTCCACAAATGGCATGAAAAACTGTGTTTAGATTGCATGGCCTTCAGATTTGCTATTGTTTTTTCCTAGTGAATAGGACACATCTGTCTTAACAAAGCAAGGATCTGACACTTTAGGGCAAAATCTTTTGATTCTTCCTCTCTCAAATAAAATATGGTCCTGTTTATGAATAACTAGTTTGCAATTTGCTTAAATTATGAAGGAGAATTAAAGAACATAATTTTCCTTTGTAAATTAAATGAAATTGATAACCACCAAGAAGGCTATTAGTACAAGGCAAAACTCTGCATATGAGTGAGTGAGTGAAAATGAGATAAAAAACATATGTGAGTGGTAGGATTTTGCAATTGTTATTTTTGTTCTGTAATCCTGATTAGCAATTTATTATAAAAATAAAAAAAGTAAGAAAATATTACTAGTCCTAGCCCTGTAATCTTCCTTTTAGATTGGTAGAAAATTTCAGAAACAGAAAATCTGCTGAAATGTTAATACAAATGATTGCAGTTTCTGACAGTTCATGTTTGGAAGAAGGCTATAGCACAAGAGCCCTGCTAACACATTTGGGGAAGGTGAGAAGAAAAGGAAGGGAAAGGATTCCTGAAGGGAAGACTTAGGTACTCAGGAAAGGGGAGCAACCTCAACAAACATAAAGACACATCAAGTGTGTGGTCACTTTAGGGAAATTTTCTAGGAGTTGCAGCTCTCCAAGACATAAAATTTTAAAAAGGGTTAAGTCTTTCTCACTTTTAATTTCAACTGTCTTGTGGAGCAGAGAGGTTTCTCCTCACTGGTGCATGTTCCAGCAGAACCCATCTGAGTAAGCCCATTGCAGTAAGAAATGCTTATATTTTCTTTTGGGAAACAGTGACTGAGGGACTCAGAAACAGTTGATGAAGCCCTGAGAAAGCAATGGGACAAGGATGGGAATAGCCTCTGCAAGAGTGATATGAGAGCAGACACACAGGAAGGACAGGAGAACTCTTGAGCAGCGCATGGTGTCTGGATGAGTGAGAGCACCATGAGTCATGACCGTTTCTGGCTGGCTGAGCTGATATGAGTGAGCCTTTCAGCTTTGTAACAGCTCTAGAAAGACAGGCAAGTTACGTTTTCAGGGGACCAGGGAAGATATTAGAGAACAAAATGGTGATGGAACACTAAAAGTGATTGCATATTAGTGGGATGTTTAAATCTTCCATGAGAAGGCAGAGTACAACACACATTCTCTCTGGATATGCCCAGAGACACTCACATCTGTATACGTACACATACACAAGTCAATTGAGTGGGTGGCTGAGGCTAGGAACCATAAGTACCATTATTTAATAAATTGGTTGTTCCTGCTACTTCAGTGTGGACTTTTTCCTAGTAAAAGATTTCATTGTTTTTCTCAGCTTTGCCTGCATGTCATCTACTTTTTGAAGAGAAGGTGTAAGAAGAATATATGTTCAAATGCTACAGCTGTAGCAAGGAGAGACGGAAGTAAGAATCTTTCTTTCAATTATATGGCCATTTTTCATGGTGAATGTTCAATTTCCCTTAGCCAGGGATTCCTATAAAGGGTTAAAGTAAGATTTTACTGTGAATACTGCCCTGCAGCTGTGACAATACTGGTGGTTTTCATGCCCCTTCTTTGCAAATAAACACGAAGGTCTTATTAAGATTTATATAATTAATAATATGTCTTTTTGCTAGGGATAAAATATCTATACTTTCTTTGTGTTCATGAAATCAGCTGTAAAACTCTTTTGGGGCCAGATTTTTGCTTAGCAAGCTCAGATTCACTTTTAGGATTTGAGTTATCCTGCAGACAATGAAATCACAAAGAGAAAGGAGAGATAAAAAATATAATAAAGAAGTGAGCCAGAGGTATGGTGAAACACTTAATGGCCAGATAACTCCCTTCTTCCAGCCCAGCTTTTACAAAGTGAAAATACCCACCTCACTTTTTCACTTAATAACAAACAAAAAAACAGACAAAATCATGCTGCCTGGTCAGGTGTTTGACTTTGCAAGGAGAGGCATTTGTGGACCTGTGTTATTTTTGCAAAGAAGGAAAAGTGATTCTCAAACACCAGGAAGTTTGTCCATCCTCCTGCCTAAGTCTGCTGGGTGATGATAAACAGCCACCGCAAGATGAAGGGGAAAGGGAGAGACACCAAAATCCTAACAAGGACTTGTGCCCTGGGGCTGGCCTGGACAGGAATGGCAAGAAACCCATGCTTCAGCCACAGAGGCTGCAGCTGGGAACCAACAGCTGTCTCTGAGCTTTTCAAGGTTATAGAGCAATTGCAGTGCATTCCTGGGGATTGCTGTGCTGGGTTGTGGGAGAGAGCCTCATGCTTAAATATTTTCTGTGGCTTGGCTCTTTCTTAGCCTATAGAATTTAGTCAGATCCTTGGCTTGCTCTGGTTTAGCTTTACCTTTAAGGCTGGCTTGGACAGCACCAGTGGAGAAAACCAGATGTGATTTGTAATGGCATAAGATGTTGAGGAACTCTGCAAATATGTAATTTTATTGAAAAAACAAACAAAAGCAATTTTTCATAAAATTAATTTTAGAAAATACTATTTACCTTTAAAAAGAAAAGTATTAATTTTCAGTGAAGTAATTGGCTTGTGATGGGCCAAAAGGACCCCTGGGTGATATAATTTGAACTGGTTGAGTTTGTACCATGGCTTAATTTAACCTAGAGTGTATGATAGCTGGATGTGCATGGTAATCATACCGCTCTTAAGGAAAAGAATGTAGCAATCATATACACATATAATTTTTCATTTCTATCATTATCTTCAGTATATTATGCTTGCACATATATCAAGATGTCAGTTGACTGATGATGTTAACAAGAATGTGGTTAGATTTTATGTTTACTAATCATATACAGGTTTAAGCTCTAAAAATTAAACTGGAAGCCTAGACAACCTACCCATTCACTTGGGACTAAGAAACACATCAGCATTCCTTAAACTCTGGTCAGTGACAAACCTCTCAAGGCTTATTGTGAGTTCCATACCTATTTCAGAAAGCAGTTAATCTGCAGTGATTTTGCTTGCCACACTGCTCTTTGGCAAGTCTAATTCTTGCTTCTGATGTAATATTTTTCAGATAAACAGGGTATAACTGAATGAATATGGCATTTCAAAGCTAGCCATTTAAGGCTTACAAAGTGGAGCAAGGCACTGAAAAACTAAGGAAGAAAGAAAATATCCCTCTGTTTGCATACAACCCCTTCCTTCTGTAACCCATCACTCCTTTCTTACTGAACTTACGGATGTGTTTTAATCCATCTGCTATCCATGTGCAAAGGTAAACAGAGCAAACCAGTTGCTTGACTGCAAAATTAATAGTGAAAAAGGTTTTCTAATACAAGTACATATCATTATCCATATTAACATAATTACTGGTCTACAATACTAATACTTTTGACACTGAATTAATGTACCTCCTTGAATGACCTAGGAATGGGGCAGAGTGCTTATAAAAAGCTCTTTTAGCTCATGTTTGTGACTTTGTGGTAGGTAGTCATATATTGGGGCCCAGTGTGAAGGAGATGCTTTTATATGTTGCTGAAGAGCAACTGTAAAAGAAGGCTTTTGACTGTCTATATGTAGGGCAAGGCAGATAGATTTCTATTTAGGAGCCAGACTTACCAGTTTTCCAAATTACTGCTCAGGTTGCCTGACATCTACTTCCTCATAACATCAACTCATTCTGCTTTCACTATGTAAAAGCATCCACTGTGTCACATGGGAGGTCTGTCCTGAGCTGTGTTAATCAATCATGTGTTATTATCACAAGCATTTTTTTTTAGAGGGAGCTGTCTACATTTCACTGTAATAGAGGTCCCTAGGCAGCATTATGGGAAAAATTGAACCACCTCTACATAGACATCAATTGGGGGTGATAAAACACAAAGCAAAGGTTCAAAGGTTAAAACAACATTAAAAAAGACCCACTGAGACTGAATTTCTGGTATTGGTAGACGTCTCTCCCAGAAGCAGAAAAATAGAGCAAATGTGCCCAAGAAGTAGGTCTGGTGACTCTGAGGTCTTCTTAAGATCTAGTATACCCATGACATTTTAATAATGTGATACTCATTCTCAGTTTGTTGTCCTGGTATTGCATCAAGTAGCTTCGTGGTTTCCTGTTACCATCACATCAGTGACAATTGCATCCAGGACTGTAGGCATTTTCTAAGGAAATGAGGGAAACAGGGTAAGTCACTGACTGCCGTTACGTCAAAGACAAATATAACATTCAACAGATGTTGACTTTTATAATACTCCTTTATATTTTCTAACATCCCTCAACCCAGCATTAAAAATATATTTCACTGGAGAGTTAATTCAACTGTTTTAACATACAAAAGATATTTAAGAGACGTTTACGTAACCTCTGGTTAGGGAAACAGACTGAGCAGGGAGCCTTCCTTCGGCATTGTTTCTGAGATATGGATCACTCAGGTATCTTTTCTGACAACTCCACTTCTTACTGCTGTCTTGGTATGACTCCCTCCTTGTTGCTATGATTTCAGGGCATGCATGATGTGGAGGTGAGCCAGTTGGAAGGGCAGATAAACTGAGGGCTATTCCTGGTCTTAGAGTGAATTTCCCTGTTAAACACTTCCCTCTTTGCTATTGCTGTGAACAGCAATAATTTTTCTCTGTAACTTTCCAACACCATCCATAAAGCTTAGAGGTGGGAAATGCATTTAACTTTCCATGTCAGTCTGTGCCACAGACTGGATCTTCTGCTTTCCCTGCAATCCAGGAGAAGGACGGTGTTTCAGGCTTCAGAATGATGTAATTGCTTCTGAAACTGCAGAAGGACAGGATTGTTTATACCTGTTTGCACAACCACATTCGGTTCTAAAGATGGAATACACATTAAGAGTTTACTACCATTAAAAAATGGATATCAGACAGACTGATACATAGATACATGCTCTATGGCATTATTTGTATTTTCCTTTCTTGAATAACATGGCAAACAGGGGTGCTGTGTGTCCTGAGGATTTGGTTACAGAAGGTGCACATTGCATAATCCACAACATTAGGGTTTATAGTGTTGGTGCAAGCCCCCTCCAGCACATGATGAGAAAAAGCTGATGATGATTGGGCAGCAGTTCCAAAATTTGCTGGGCGATATACCCATCTTTATTTTTTTTTTCGTTTAGATGAAGGTTCCTAACTGATTTAGTTATTTCTGAGAACCCTATTCTGTCCTTGTGCACTTCAAACAGTTCTAAATGAAAGTCACTGTTATCAAATGTCCTGTAGCTTCATCTGATCTCAGATGTAACAGCATTTTCTCAATGTCATAGCACGAACTTCAGCCCAGCTGGGTAGTACTCCTTCAAGAAACACAAATGCCTGAATATCAGAATTACCATCAAATAATAAACCCAGTGCCTTTAAGGGTGGTTCATTTGGCATTAAACTCAATTTTCTCAGCTAATAAATTTCTTGTGTTACAAGAATATAACCTTTTTAATCTTAACAACAGTAATTAAACAGACATTTGTTGTTAATGATGATGTCAATGGCAGCAGATACTGAATTTTCACTGTAGATATACAGTTGTATAGTGATTTTTGAAGGGTTTTATTAACTTGATTGGGCAGTGAAGCTAAAAACATATATTTTTTATCCTGCTGCCTCTGAAGGTGTTGAATTTCTCCCTGTTGTGAAGCAACTTCTTTGCTTTCTTTTAGTTCCTATTCTTGCCTTCATCTTCTTTTGTTGGCCAGTATGAGAGCAAAAGGACCAAATTCTGTTTACTTTCACTCTTGGATTGCCTAGCAGGAGTCTTGCCAAAGGGATGTTGCAGTGACTACTTCTGCAGTCCTTTTTCAATGCTTGCTGAAGGTTCCTCTCTGTGTTTCATCCCAGGGAAATATGATGTTATATATTACATTGTTACATGTCCAGCTAAAATTCCTGGCTTTCCAGCTCAGATTAATGAAACTCTTTTTGACTCTTGAATCCAGAGTCAGCCAAGACAGCAGATATGACACCTTCTCTCTGTCTTTTTTTCCTATTGCCTTATATTCTCTTCCTTATCTGCTTGTTGCCATGCAAGGTATGGAGAGGGACAGTAAGTTAAAGTCTGAAGCTCATATCTCATGTGCCAGACCCTTAATAAAGTCTCTGCTTTGGAGCATTGCTTTAAACTGAGGACAATGCCAGTTTGTTCTTTCCTTGGAGTCAATGCAGACCCTCTCTGGGAGTTTTGATACACATTTTCCATCAAAGAGGTGCTCAACTTTGCTCAGTAGCATGAAACGGTTCATAACTGCGGAGAAGATGCCTTCATTCTACTTCCTTTCTCATACATTTTTAGCATTATGGCTTCAGATAATCCTGCTTCAGACTTCCTGCTCCATGCTTTACATGGCTTTCTCTTGATTTTTAGTGATCACCAGTAGCTAACTGAAATCATATCTCATGTTTTCTTACCGTCTTTTACCAGTTCTAGGACAAATGTTAAGTGTGGGTTTATTACAACGTGGGATTCTAAGCCCTTCCTGATGAAAAGACAGAATAATAACTTACCCATGAAATGAAGGACTCTTCTGACCAGGCTTACAGAGGGCTTTTATAGTAGCTTGGGACCCTGTATCACTTGTTGTGTCTTCAACATCTTAATTTCTCCTGAGAAAAATGTTTGACAAAAAGAATTAAAGATCCCTTGAACTCAAGAGACCAGATTTTTTCTGCTTTTGGATTTTGTCTGTCAGTGGATGATATCCAAGCTCTCATGTTTCTGTGAATTCCAGTTTACACCTTTTAAAAGCACTCCTTCTGGCTTGGTTTGCTGTCCTCCAGGGCTTGGTCTCAGCTTGGAGCCTGTTTCAAATCACAAGCTTAACCTACCTTTGCTGCCTCTTCCAAGTATCACTTTACACTAAAAAGACAGGAAAAAAATTCAACCAAAAAAAAAAACCCTGGCATCAGCTGCTAATTTCCCTTCCTCTGTCAAGATTATGCCAGTAGCTCTGAGTAATTTGGTCTTATTTTCTCAAGGGAGTAGTACTGAAATAATCCAGTGTTTATTTTTATACAAATTCTCACAGTGCTGCAATGTTTTGGAGGCTTCCTGGGATGTTTCTAGTTTTTTCACAGGCTAAAAGGCCATTCTCAGAGGTAGGTCCTTCATGTAAACCTAAAAACGGCACTTTCCCACAATACAGCTTATCGGGAAGTTTAAAGTTCAATAGCCCTCTCTTGCTCTTTATCCCTGTCGCACACACATGAAAGTAAAAAAAAAAAAATAAAGGGGCTTTTCCAGCTCTGCTGAGAGTTGCCTTTCAATCATTTCATTTTGGTGTGCTGCTTGATCGTGATAACGCAATGGGATCAGTGATGATCTGAGGGCAGAAGCAAGGCAAATTAGTCAGAGAAAAGAGCAGCTTTTATTCGATAAGTTTTGTCTCATCCGTGTAGTAGCTGGTGAGGGAAAAGGAGATGCTCTCAGCTTTCCTCATGCTTTGGATTTATGGAAATACTCCTCTGTAGGCATAAGCATGAGATTACTTTCCATACCAAGGCATTAAAACTAGAATGATTTGATTCTGCTATATCTAAAATGCATGCTGCATAAGTTTTGTACTCTGAGGATGTGATTTCCAAAAATTATTTGGTTTTTATTCCGATTGCTTTCTTTTACTCTCATTGTTATTGCCAATAAAACTGTTGAATTTGGGGAAGACCAATTTAGAGGTGGGGATATTTAGGCAAAGACTTGGTCTTCCTGTCCTTCACTTCTCATGTTAAAGAATGAGTCTACTTTTGTGGCATAAGTGCTGGTTTCAGGATCACAGAAAGAGAAGTCAGTTTCCTTCACCAGTGCTCTCTGTGAAGCCTCATTGCACTGCAGATACACAGGAAAGAGATGGCTCCTTGCTTTCTCAAAGTTTCAACCCTGTTTTTGTTTGATTACCTATTTCCACCCCAGGGACCCTTGCTATTAAGATTGTTGTTAAACAAAATTGTCTTCCTGGCATTGTGTTCTAACAATTGACACCTCTGTAAACTGATTAATGCAGTGTTTTTTGTCTTAACAGCAAAACCTTGTATCACATTTTAAAGAACAGCTAAGGAGAACTTTTCCTGTGCCTGAAGAAACAGATCTGTCCAGTGAAGCTAAGGAAGCTGGAACATGAATTATCTAAAATAGAAAAGGTTTGAGTGTGCAATCCGTTCAGACATCTAATGGCCTGCAGACCCCCTAAGTCTGGAAACAAATTATCTTATTACAAATATTTCTTGTAAAACAGAAGTGGCAGAATGAAAGCCGGAATCCATTTTTTTTCTCCAGTAGATTACAGCACCCTACAAATAATTTGGAAGAGGGGAGAGAGACCACACACTTAAGAGGCTGTGTGCAATGGACATCATAGAAAGGGGATGTGAAAACAAAGAATTTTAAACCTCTGACAGCAACTATCCAGCACCTAAATAAACCACTGCTGGCACAAGGGTGGTGATGTAATAGCCGAAACTGGGAAGATCTAATCTTGGAAGAGGTGAAGCAACCCACAAGAAATGGGTTTTGCCACCTTGAGTAGTAATTCACTATGAAACAGTGAGTAAAACCAGCACAGCTCAAAGTGAAAACTGGTAAACCCTGAATTTGTCCCAGTTACATACCTTCTTCAAGGTGGAGCCAGATAAGGGAAAACTGCAGGGTAACTGGCTACAATAGGAACAGGAGGGAAAAGTCCTAAAGAGCTTCAGGACAAGGGTGAGACAATAAACACAAGGGGAAGGTAGCAAGAAATACTAAATAGACATTTGACAAAGGTGGCAACCATACCTAGATGAACTTGAAAATAGCTGCCATTTTGGTACACTAAATAGCCAAGAAAATGGAGAAATAGCTTCAGATACTAGGAGAAAACTAAATTCAGGACACAAACTTTCATAGTTACCAATTCTGCTTTCTAATATTCTAAGTACAAAGCATCAAACTAAGCAACTGAAGAGAGGTAAGCAGTAGATTATGTCTTTCAGTTAGAGTAGGTAGCATGCCTAATCTCTTCTAAATTCAGAGGATTTTTAATGTTTATGAATAGGATTTATCTTTCTGAATTGTACCTGTCTTGAAGTTCTTTATGTGTCTAGTTTCAGGTAGTCATGCAGGTCTTTCCACAGACAGGAAATGACAAAGGCATCTCCACAGCTTTCTTTCCCAGACCCATCTTGTCTGTGGAGAATGCCACCAGGACTGCTGTACTCTTTTTTGATCAATTGAAATGGTTTTGCAATGGTAACTAAGCCAAAGAAATATACTCTGCTGCCAGGCACTCAGAGGAAAAATTAAAGATAGTATTTAAAAAATCAAGTGAAAAACAAATTTTCAAAATGTCTTCCTAAATATGTCCACAGTTCAGCCTAAAAAAAAAAAAATTCTATTTTTTGTCAATAATTTCAAAATATTTTTTTCCTGAAATTTCCCAAGTCTTGGCAAACTCCAGAGGTAACACTTTGACTATCTGTGTTTCCAGGTCTGGCTAGTCCATGGCCTGGGATTTGAGGGAGCTTGGTCTCTTTAGCACTATGTCAGGTGAACAGGCAGAAAATCACATTGGATAATTTTAGAAGCCTTGCTGAGTAAGAGATTTTAAAAAATGGCACCACTCCAGTTTTCTTGGCTCCAAAAAGGATTTCATTAATATCAACTGTTCCCATGGATCAGCTACATATTGACAGTCAACATTTTCTAGAGGGAAAAAGAAAAACAAAGATATTCAATTGGAACAGTTGGCAATTTCTAGTTGTGGTAATTTCTAGTAACAAACATGGGATGATAAACTGGAGAAAAGCTTAGCAGTGGATATCCATCACAGCACTAGGCTGAGCACGATGGTCTACCACATCAGGTGGAGTTTGCTCCACTCTTGTGTTGGTGTTTATCTGTTTTCTCTGCCTAAACTCTTTCAGGAAATGGTAAGGAAATAATCTTTTGCTTCTTGATGGCCTTTGTTTCCATGTCTTCTATGCAGACTTAAAAAAATGATGTAAACTTGTAGGTTAAAGGGAGAGGCTTCTTCATCTTCCTCTCCATCCCTTTCTTAGTACTGTTTTGTGCACTGAAGTGCCAAGCCATGTATTTTTTCTTGTTCTTGTTGTAATGTACAAATGCCTGACTATGTTGCTCCATACACTTAGTGTCCTAGTGCTTTACTTGGTGAAAACAGAACCTCTCATCAGGGTAACATGAATTTCTAAAAGATATGTTTTGGGAAATAGGAGTCAGATATTCTGTGCATTTTTGGTCTCTGACAAAGAGGAGGTAAGGTAGATATTGTTCCTTAGAAAGCTGAACAAGAAGCCATTTCCAGCTGTTCTCTCAGGTGAGGCTCTTGATCAGTAATCCTGATAGAGGTAATTATGAATACATTCAAAGGCAATTATAGCAGAAACCTATTTTATGTGTATGTATTTATGATAGTATAAGTAACTTTAGATAGGTTACCAGAGAAATAAACATCTAAACTTGATTTCAAGCTGCTATTACTGCAAAAGGAAAAAAACCTGCCATAATATAGAGACCCCTGGCATCTACAGGTGTTCTCATCTCTTGAAAATTTTTATTTTCTGTAGCTGAGAAAGTAGCCCTTCTTTGGAAGCAAAACCAAAGGATTTGGTGAATTTGCGTCTAAACTCATCCATCGCTTTCTGCTGTCAGCTCTGTCAGGGATGATATTCCCTTCGTTAACATATTTGGGAGAAAGAAAAAGGAAATTTTCCTTGGAAAGTCTGGATGCAAAATGGTATATCAAGAACACTGGTTTAGAAATTATCCTTGACCTGAAATTTACCTCCTTTTCTCTCAAGGTCTCAAAGTCAAATTCTAAGTGTCTACATAGAAAGGATTTGCCCTCCCACCCCCCTCCCACACCCCCGCCATGACTTAAAAGACAATCAGATTTGCAATTATTCATATTATGGTATCATATTTGATACTTCCCAACAGTATCTCTTTTATAAGAGAAGGAGGTAATCCCAACAGTTCAGCTGCTGCAATTGAAAAGGATAGACAAAAGTGTGGGTGAGGGGTCTATTGCAGTATTGCATATTACTTTATTGTATTTCAGATAAGGAGTTGAGGCATAAAGAGATGAAATAACTTGACTTAAACCACACAGGAAATCTGTGATAGACATGAGAATCAAACACAGATCTCCCAAACCTCAGTCTGGTTCTCCAGTCATTAAGCTATTTTTCCTCTCTCCTTTGTCTCCTAATTGGATCCATATGCACCTTTCATTGACTTCGGCTAAGTATTACGCCAGTAGGTAAAAACCCCTCATACTTTCTTCTTCAGTGATGATACTAAACTTTAATAACTAGAGCATCCTTCCACTCCTTTTTTTCCGTGATGCCTGACAACAATGGCTCAATAATTACTGAACTAATGTTATAAATTCCAACAGATATCACATTACCAGAAAATGCTATTTTGCTGTACATCAGTTAGAAATGTGTATAATTGAAACACTAAAATGAAGTCTGTATGAATACGTGTGATTCATGATGAATTCTGCATGCCCTACACTAACTCTTCTCTTAACTAAGTTGTCAAATAGAAAACATATGATTATTGCAACAGCATATTTTGCAGAAGTTCTTTTCTACCCTCATATAAAGCTTGAATTAGTAGAAACATCACAAGGATTGCATGTGTGTATTGTGCACCCTTGTCTTATTAAGCAAAGATTTTGCTGTCCTGAATGATTGTTTTTAACCTGTTCTGTAGGATTTTCAATGAAAATTGAACATGAGATTGAACTCACTCATTACTTTTCTGTCCCTTCCTACATGCAAATAGTAATTCACTTTCTACCAGAAATTCATATTACAGACCTACTAGAACATTTAGCTGGGTGAATCAAGACTGTGGTGATAGAGACACAGAAACAGCACTGCTTCACTGCCTTTTTTGGTCAAGTTTGATTTCCAGCCTGGATCTAGACTGGTGCTCACAACCCAGTCCACCTATGACCTCAGGACTTCTACACTCAGGATATCTCAGGCGTTTGGGCACTAGTCTTAAAACAACTAGATGTCCTCAAACCAGAGGTTCAGGCAGTGCTGTGTTTGGCTGCAGTCTTCATTCTTGTGTGACAGATAAAATGAGCAGTGTCCTTTTCAATTTACTGCCTTCTCAAGGTGGGATCAGAGACACCAAAATGAAAACCCATCTGCTCTGCATGTGCAGTAAAAAAAACACAGCCCTTTCCCTAATTGGTTCCCACACTGCATTTCAGTGGTCCTCGTTTGTAGGCAGCTTGTAAAGCACCTTGCTGTGCTCATCCCCTTGCTAGTCATAAAAGATAGTGCTTTAAAAGCATACTCTTTGGCTTTTTGTGCAAGAACCTGGTTCATTTAGAATATTTACATTTTCCATCATAAAAGAACAACAACCTCCAGTGGGCCACTATCTAAGCAGAAAATGAACAGAAGGGTTTGGGAAGAGAGCTCAACATCCTAAGTCAAGCCAGGAAGCCCTGGATGCAGATGTGATGAGCTTTCAACCAGCTGTTGTGGTCAGCCCTGCCTTTGCCACTGTCTACTCCATGGACCACCAATTGTGTCTTGGTCATTCATCCTCTGGTTGTGGCTATTTTGCTTGTAATTTCTTATATGAAGATAGCACCCAGATGACAGAAAAATACCAGTTTCCTTCATCAAGACTGGGGTAGCAGGCATAACACAGAAAGGGACTTCTTTCCTCTTGCAACATCAAAGCCACAAGAGTTCTATATGCTTTCAGTTGTCTTTTTGGATTTTTTTTTTAATACTTTACATCGGATTATAACTGTTTTTACTTGAGTGCCAAAAGACAGTACCTAAAATAGTGTTGAAGAGGAAGACACAGGGGTTTGTGGGCACTGGCAGCTGCCAAATGGAGCAGCTGTATTACTGCGGGTGCTTGGGAAACTAATTAGAAACACATGGAGTGACCAAAAATGTATATAACTTAAGATTAGCACAGTGAAAGCAACGACACTGTGTGAAACTTAGGCAACCTAGGGCTGGCACCCAGCATTAGGAAAAGTCAAATGTAGTTAGGATGTCTCAAAGAGAAATTAACCATCAGTGCTGGGAAGTAAGGAAATATTTTCATTGCATCTTAAGTACATGGATATATCAATGTCAAGAAAATTGTTTTTAAAAGTAAAATTCATTAAAAGCAAATCTAGTGTTCACAACTGGGTTCTGTGGGAAAATTATTACCTTAAATGACACCCTGACTTTCTGAGTGGTGCAGGTCAGAAACCATGAACCCAGGCAGAAGCTCTCTCTTTTAACCTTTGCTGAGAAATGGATAAGAAAAGATGAAGGAAGGCATCGAGACAAATGTGAGATAGGTCCTCTTAAGCAACATATAAAATATAAAATCAAGATCTGAGGAATCCTATATATTCATTATCTGGCAGTATATTTACAGGCACTCGAATTTTTTTTTAATGCATCAGAACTTGCAAGGTCAGATATTAGTTTATCCACTTACATAGTGTTGCAGAGGAAAGTCGTGCTTTCTACTGTCCTTGTTCTTTATGATCAATAAGGAACTCTATGCAGAAGTTTTCATTCTTCAGATATGTGCTGGTGATCCAAGATTTTTTTCTCCAAGAGTAAAGTTCTGAAGATGGCACAACACCTAGGACATTTTCTTCTTTTTTTTTCGGCAGAGGTGGAGAATGGAAAATATTTTCTGACAGTGCTGACATGCCCAAAATTTGAAAGGCAAGCATTACAAGGATTGAACTCCAGCAGATACATTAAATGTATTTACTTGGTAAACAGAGAGAACAGAAATACAGGTTACAGAAAACTGATTACTCAAAGACTGATAGGAGCAGGGACTCCTGGGTCGGAGCACAGATGACATTCTTCCAGCAAACAGAGTTAATTTATTTCTGTCAAGAAACAATTATGTAGAAGAAATTTCCAGGGCCTTATTTTGTGGAATTTGCAACACACTGTTCTTGGGGGGATTTGTTGTTTTAGTTTGGTTTGGTTTGGGTCTTTTTGTTTCTGCTTGTTTGTTTGTTTTTGGGTTTTTGGTGGGGATTTTACTGTTTTGGTTTTGTTTTGGATGTTTGGTTATTATTTGTTTGTTTGGATTTTTTTTGTTTGGTTGTTTTTTGTTTGGTTTTGGTTTTGTTTTGTGTGTGTGTTCTGTGGACAGTTTCATTTTTCCTCTCAGGGAAACAAGTCCAATTTTTCACAAGTCCTTGCCCCTCTTTGTGCAACTAACATGGCCAAATATGGTATATGTCCTTTACCAGCACCCAAACTTCATTATTTCATGGTGAGTGAAAAGAGTTATACACCCTTGGTTAAACAGTAGAAACTCCTTATTTATTAAGCCAACTGTGTAAGCTTTGTCTTTGTCCTCCACCCTGTATGTCCATGAGACATGGTTTAAGTTTGTAGGACACTTACTGCTTCTAGCAGAAAATGAGCAGGGAGAACAGGCTGCATTTAATCTTTGCCAACTGCAGAATAATAATTATTAAGGAATGAAACTTACAAGATTTTCAAAGACTTGAAAATTGTCTCCACCTCTACTGCCAGCAGAAAGCTTGCTGCATTCAAGACTGACAAGCAAGGGTGAGAGCTTTGCTGAGCAGAATACTTACAGATTTCAGTATTTTGCCTGTTCTAGGGAACAGAAAATATAGATGAAGGAAAGAGACAGCACTATGGCCCATCTGTGCAAACCAAAAATGCTGCTAGAAGGTCAGAACAAGTTGTACAACTGCCCCTGATAATTAAATCTATGGCCTCCATAAAGCTTCTTAATGAGATCACTTTACTGTCTTGGCCTTACATTGCTGGTAACAATTAATTTGCATTTTAGAATGTTTCTATTTATCTACTGTTTGCAATTTTAATATTTGTCTTTACAGAGTGAGGTGCAAAAGTCTGATTTGTTTGCTCAGGATTTACTTGTCTCATTTTGACTACCCAGATGGAATAGGGACACTTTGAATGAGAATTTTGGTGATATTTCAAAATGGACGAAAATAATTTTTCTTGGTCTAATTTAAAATGGTGTTTGAATATGCAGCTATACAGAACTTTGAAAAACATGCTGGTTTTTTGATAGCCATCTTTGAAAAGCTTATCCTTAGCTGTTTCTATTGTGATGAAAAAATAGCCCTTGCATTTCAAATGTATTCTGCACAGAACATGCTGAAGATGTGCTCCTGATACAGTGGTCAAATTCCAGCCAGACCCAAAGCAAGAACTCTTTCTTTGAGACAGTGGAATCACTTCTAAATGGCACGGTACAAGAGCTAATACTCATAATTTTACATTCTTTGAAACAACAACAACAAAAAAATTAGAATACCAGATGCGGATGTTTGATCAGACATTTGTAGAAGTGAGAATGTGTCTGGCTGTTTGGAGTATTATTTCTGCATCGTGATGTCTTTTGTGCCATGGAACCTGCTGTGAAACCTGCTCTCTGTGTAACAGCTCATATGGAAAGATCAAGGGTGCACTGCTTTGCTGGCATGGCTGCAGGATAAACAGTTCTTAACCAGACTATCACACACTGCTAGAGTTTCTGAGCAAAAAGTTATGAAGTTAAAGACACTGGGTTTTGCCCTCATTTAAAAATAAAATACTGCTTGGAAAAGCTGAGATTGGGGAGGAAAAAGAAGAGGTTTGAAATACACATCTTAATCTGGAATCAATTTCTCCTATCAGAGCCTTTCTCTCTACCCAAGTTAAAACCCTGCAGTAGCCAAACATCACCCTAGTTTGCAAGAGCAAACCGCAATCAGAACAATATTAGGGTTTTGTGTAGTCCCCTTCTGGTCAGAATTTCACACTGATTTTACTTTCAACTATGGCTAGACAGGGGAGCTCCATTTCACTTGCTAGATATTGAAGTCTTCTTTCTGGAGGGTTTATTGCTTATCTGGTGCAGACTTGTTTTTCACATGAGATATAATAAATTGACTAGTAAACTCAGAAATATGTCCTGGCTTTAAGGATCATTTTTATGGGTGGAAAGACCAAGTTCCTAGTGTTATTTGCTCTATAATAGAGTGAAAAGGAAAATAATAGAAAATATTAAGTCTACCATGGATTTACTTTTAGATGTGTTGATTAACTGCCATAGATTTGAGTAATGCCACCTGAATAATTCCTGTTTAGCTTGTACAGCACTTTACTTTTTCTATGCCAGCAAATACTCTTTGATATAGATATTTCTTATGAGTTCTAAGGTGGGCAGTATAGAAATCTCAAACCTGAAATATATTCAGCAGAGTGTCTTTGCTCAGAAATGCCCAAAGCTTCTTTGAGCCCAGTGTTTTAGACACAGTTCCTCCATGCTTTGCATGAAGGTCCATTATTCCTCTTCCACAGAAGAAAAATGGTAATAAGATACCATTGCCTTGGTCATCCCCCAGAATATACCCAGACCTGCCTTTTCCTACTACTCATGGTCATGTGAAGTAGGCACTTGACTAGGAGTTATGAGGAAAATGCATCTTCTAATGCTAAGGTTGGGTGATAAATGTCCAAACCAGCATGGGATACTTTAGAGGAAGTGCCATAATTTACCGCTGAATCAGCTCTAAGGAGGAGAGCTGGGGCTAAAGAATTGCAGCTGTCATTTGGCTGTGGGAAACAGTTCAGGGATCATTAGTATTGGTCATTCCCATGAACTTGAGGTTCACAGTGGGGAATGCTGGGAGGTGACACTACAATCTGTGCAGATCTTGAATCCCAAAAATGAAAGATTGCCTGTTTTTAAACAGGTTACATTTCATATTCAAAACCAAATGCATTTCCAAGTTTTTAGTTTTGCTCTATTTCCTTTAGAAATAGCAAAATTTTAAAAGGTTAATTTGTAAAATTAAGTGGAGGGAGGAGGAGAATTGTTGGAGTTTTCACCTTAAAATTGGTTTAGCGCAATGTTGTGTTTTGTATAACATTGCCTGCTAGCTGGAAGATATTGCAGCACAGTCAGGCTTTTAGTATTTTATATTACATATTGAGTTAAGTCAGAGCTTTTCAGTCAAATGATTTTAAAAGAAATCTTTTTCCACAGTATTTCCCCTATCTCTTAACTCCTGCATGATATTGCAGATAGAAACTTGGAAACAAACAAGTACCATCTTGCTGGAAAGTTGCAGCTTCTACCTTTAAGTAATGAGTATCATTGACATTTTGATTTTAAATTTAAGATGTAGAGTTTACTCTTCAGTAGCCATTGATTTCAATGATATTACTTACAGGCTTTACTGTAATTGTGCCTCAAAACAGAATGGGCAGTGCTGTGACTAACTAGGACAGATCTATCAAGTACCAGGGTTGATGGGCTGCTGCAATGCTTTAATGGGACAGAGTTAATTACACTGTCCTAGGGAGCTGCATGGGTCTAACTGGGACAGAGGGATAAACCCTTCTGGTGCTTCATTTCTGCAGTCACCCCAGCAGGACAGCCCATGGGAAAGTAGGTGCCTAGGGGAAGGAAAGTAAACCATCTCAGTCTTGTCAGTACAGGCGATGGACTGCTATTATTACTATTTTATAATAAAAAAAAGAGAGACAAAAGAGGAGAGGAGGACTGTATTAAGGACAAAGCTGGTAATCACTAGCACCAGAAAGATATTTTGATCTCACTGGGTCTGCAATTCAAATGTGTCAGGTTTTTTTGTTTAATTTTTTCCTCTTAATGTGGAATAGTTTTTTGCTTTTGTATAACAAAAATATAGAAGCCATGTCCAGAATAACATGTTTCCTTATATAAAACTGAGGTAAATCACAGGAAAAGGTAAAGATCTCAGCCCTACACGTGATTTTCCCGGCTCTGTAATACTACTGCAGTTTTAGCATCATGAGCTGGATTTACATTGTAGCCATGGAGAGAGGCACAGAGGCACTGAAAGCCAAAATATTTAAACATGTATATTTTCTTAAATATATCCGAGAGTCAGGATCTGAATGACCTGCTTCCACTTTCAAAAGTAGTCCAACCACAGTGCATTTGAGAGTCTCTTTGAAAATAAACAGCACGTGGGTTTCTGAGTGTTGCAATCACTTCTCATTTTACATGTAACTTTCTGGCTTTCCTGAATGAAAATAGAATAGGGCCTTCAGCAAAAGAGCTGACTCAAAAGCACTGAAGACACAATTTAGCTGCCGGTGTAACTTCCTTATTTTAATGAAGGCTTGTGCATAGAAAGACATTTCATGCTACCTCTGAAATTTAATCTGAATGCTATAATTAATCCTTACCCATAGAGACAACAGACTGGATAAAAGACCAGACAGAATCCTGGTTTGAAATTACTTTAAAAGACAAAAAAATACCTTAAATGAAACTAAGACAAACTGAGTAAAATTTTTCTGGTTTATTCTTCATGGTGCTGGTGAAAAGTAGGGTATCTGTCTTTCAGAAACTATTTTTTTTTTTCACACCTGTTTTAATATTTGATCAAGCTGAAATATTTAAACTGGGTTCAGGTGGTAATACTTTCCAAAAGTATTTCAATGTTTTAGGGGGTTTTGTTATTGTTTTGGTGGGTTTTGGTGGGTTTTGTGTTTGCTTGCTTGCTTGGTTGACTAAGTTTTTGTGTGGTTTTGAGTTTGTTTCTTTGTCTCATTCACAGCCTGTTGATGCCAACCATTTGAGCTAATTTCAGTTTAACAGTTTAGATGGAGAATGAAACAGCAACAGCTGATTAGAGGAAGGTAGGTTTGGACCTTTGTTTCATCCTGAGTGAGCAGGGCTTGGATGGGGATCCTCACAATTTGCTGAACTAACAGACTTGAAGGCAGAAGTACCTTTACGGGTCAAGAAACCTGGGTAACTGCTTCAGGCAATGGTTCAGAACAAACCTGGTATGTCCTAACTTGCTAGTGGTACATACAAGCATTTGTTAAGGGATTAGAAAGAAAGGGTGAAGTGCTTTAATCCCTGCCAGGCTGTCGCAAATCTTTACTGTATGACCTAGATCACCAGGTCTAAGAAAATTAAACATTGCTTTTGTGTTCTATACAGCAGAATGGGAGAGGACATCAGTGGCAAAACCTGTCGGCAATTACAAAACTGGCACTACACAATGAAAAAAAACCATCCCCAAATGTTTGTTTCTACCTTAGCTAATATTACTAAAATTTATTTACAAATACTTTTCTGTGTTAAATGATTTTGAATTGAATTATTTATTAAACATTTGTGATTTGTTTTAAAACAAACAATCTAAGTGCCAACACATCAAACTAATAGAAAACTTCTGTGGATCAGAAAAGAGACTAGGTATTCCAAAAATTCTCAAGTGTCTGTTTTAAATGCCATAATATCAGCACATGGGTTGTTAGGCATCTAACAGAACAAGCAAGTAAACAAATTAGAGAAAAAAGAAAAATATGAGAAATTAAAGTCAACCGGTAAGAAGAAACAGGAAAAATAGAAAGTACAAGGACTGAGATAGAAGGAAGCTGTATGTTGCTCCTGTCTTTAGTCCTGGTTTCTTTCAGGCAAGGCCATCCTGCCAGTTCTGGAAAAAAAATTCCCAATGGAATAATTTTTTCCTGTGTTTTTCTGCTTTTTTTGTGTCTCATCCTTGCCTTTGAAGAAAAAGCTGTAGATGACTACATGTCATGCCTTAGAGTGGATGCTAAAAGATGGCATGCTGTTTTCCCCATGCATGAGAAGCATCCTCCTCTCCAAAGGAATGGCTCCTTTGATACTCTTTTGTACAATGATGGTCTGCAATTCTTGGGTGTTTGATTTTCCACTAAAACACCTGTTTCAAAATTCTGTAGATTTTCTAGATTTGAGTTCATTTTCTTTTAAATATATTTAAAATACTAATTTATGGTTCAAATGCAGCTGGAAAGTTTAGGTTTTTCTCCCTTTAGCTCCTTTTTAATTCGTATTGGAGATAATTTTAACTCTGTGCAAACTTGTTTCTGTGCTTTGCAAACCAAAGTTGTTGCACTTTTTCTGAATGAAACACAGTCACATCTGACATGTGATAATTATTGCTAAGTCTTTTGCTGATTTTTATCTCTGTTGCAGCTATAACTCTACTATAGATAGGAGAAAAATAGTCTTATGATTTTGAAGGATCTCTTCCTGGCCCCTCTCTAACTTCTGGGTTTGTTTTCTTTGCTTGCTGTTTGAAGGTAAACAAGTAATGACTAGGGATTTTTTCTAATTAGGGAATAATTTAGTCCTTGCTGAATGAAGGGCAATGGGCAAACCTGCATATGGTTGTGGGGAAGCTGTAAGAGAAGCTAGACTTCCTCTTCCATGAGATGAGTTTACCATGCAATTCCTTAGCCTGACATCTGAGTCTGTTTTAGCAGCTGAAGAGGATTTTGTTTTCTGATCCAAGGTGTTGTCTGCAGTGTATTGTGTGACACCCTCACAGTGGTTATCTGGTGAGGACCAGGGATACATGTTGCTCCCTGATCTTGCCCAGCACAATGTGATAGCCAGTGAACTCCTGGGGCTTCAGAAGTCAGCCAAGGTGCTCCAAGTTTTAATAAAAGTTGTTAGTGAAAGGGCCTGGGTAGCTTGGATAGGTTCAGTTCCCTCCCTTTCTTCAATGGAGCCCTTTTGTGGGTGAGGACAGAGTCCTCTTGACAGCTTCTGTGAAGAGATTGTCCTTCTGAGCAATATAACTGACTGAAAAAAAAAACCCCTCAATATTCTTTTTTTGGGGATGGGTGGGGGTGTGACAATGAGAGATGGTGCTCAGCTTGAATAATGCTGTTGAAAGAAATCCCCAAGTCCCCTATTCTGGAGCTTTGTATTACCACTCTCCCCAGAGTCATCTCAATCCAGGGACCTGCTAGATTCATGAGGCTGGAAAATGCAGAATGATTACTTTCTGCAACTTTTGTGAGCTGAATTTTCTCAGATAAAGGCTAAGGTCAGAAAAAAAGAGGGGTGGGGCAGTGATAATAGGATAGAGGAGAGAGGGAGAGAGAAGATTCTTCCTTTTCAGAACAGACAGCTGTGCTGCCTGGAAGACAGTATAACCAACCTGAATTTTATGGAATCTGTGGAATTACAGTTTTTGGTTTTTTCTATACCCTTCCTTCCTCCCCCACCACCCCCCAAAAAAATAGTGATATTCTACATAAGAAACATAATCAGAAGGAAAAGATGGGATTTTTGCTATGGATAAGTTAGCTTTGGTGGGGAAAAAATCTCATTAACTTTAGTCTTCATCTATATTTTGACTCCCTGGGGAGAAAGCAAGGTCTTAAGCCCACATAATATCAAGAAAGCAAGATCCTGACTGGACCTCAGTGTACTATCCCTGGCTGTTGTGACCATGAGCATTGCAACACAGCAGAAAAGACCTGCTGTTCAGCATTCGCTACATTATTTAATCAAAATTTTAAATGCTGTGTGATTTTTTTTTTTTTACCTTAGGCAATGGCAAGTAACTAGCTTCTCCAGTCCTCGGCAGTTTACTCACCCTGCAAGACAGAAGTTTGAGATATTAGCCATTGACTCTTTAATTGTACCTCTCTTATCCTTTCACCCTTAAAACCTGCCTGCCTGACCTGTAGCTGGAAAGACGAAGAGATTTTTCTGAGGCTGTAGCTGTGCTAAAGATACAGGTAGCCTTTTTCATACACTAGTGTGAGCTGATGCTGTAAGCTCCAAATTTGGAGGAAAGCATACTATTTGTGACATTCCAAAGGAGTAAGGGGCTTTTTTTTTTTCTTTTTTCTCTTGGAAACTTCTCTTGGAAAATCAAAATACACGAGATATTTTGGGAAAGTTTTCATTAAAATTGAATTTGGTGACCATAAATCAAATTTTGCACAAGACTTTGACTATGTATATGCTTTTTGAATCTGCATGATAAAAAACTACAAGACACAAGATTGGTGCAGAAGGATATGTGGTTGGGGTACAGCAGAGTGAGCAATTATGGGCAGTGTACACTCCTTTTATTTTCACTCCTAAGTTGCATGCTCAGAATGAGCATTACATAGGGCTGTATTTCTTAACGCAATTATTTCATTTGGCTGGCCCTGTAGCAAAACCACAACACCAATGGAGAAGAAACGGGCCCAATGATGGTCACTTCAGGTGCCTTTCCAGCCATGATAAACCTTGCTTCCCTTGAATGAAAAGGCAAAAACTGTTGTTGTTTGCATAGCCTAAAAACAGATTGTGCCTTAGGAAAATAGCCAGAGGACAAACTACATCACAAATACTGAGAAAAGGCTAAAAGATGTTTTGTAGCCCTCAGTTATGCACTCCTTGAAGACAAGATATGTGTTTAAAAGCTATGTGTAAACACATAGCATGTTTACAGAGCTGTTGCTGTTTAAAATGTAATTCTCCTGTGCATGTTATTACATGTGTGGACTTTATTTTACAGAGGTTATGGCTGCTGTAGGTAGCAGGATGTTGATATTGTAATTACGGTCAAGGCTACAGCAGTTCAGTCATTAGACTGTGGTGCTGCTTAGGCATGCTGAGAGGATTAAGAGACCGATGTCATGGATTATCTGTTACAAGTGAGCTGTTTTGAAAAACATATGAAATGGTGGTATTTTAACTGCAGAATTAGTTCTGAGCACTTCTCCTTTTATGCATGTGTTCCTCTCCATTTCATCCCCTCCTCCTCTGTTTCATTTCAGCAGCATAATTACTCCTCTTAGTTCATCAACTCTCCTTTTTTTTTCCTGCTTGGGTCCTGTGTTTCAGTGTAGGGTGCTGGACAACAGTTAGACAATTCTTGGAGGTCTGCTTCAGGACTTTGCTCCAGAGGTAGGTACCTCGTCTTTGTGTCCATCCATCCACTAGATTACCTCAGAGGGGCAACATCAACAAGCTCATGGCAGATTGCATGCTAAATATAGCTTAGCATGTTAGGAGGTATGGTGTCCATTTTAATTTTGGCTCCATATAGGTGTATGGCTCCATTTTCATAGGGACAGTGGGTTTGATTGTGAGACAAACCCTTAAAATGTTTTAGTCCTATAGCCAGTAATAGAGACTTGATTCTACAACTTTGTACAGATGCATAACAATGCTGCAGACTGTGGTTCAGCTAATCTGAATGGCAGTTCAGACGATTTTGACTGTGAGGTCTTGAAGTGTCAGTTCTCATCAAATACGACTATTGTTGAAATATATTTCTGCATTTAAAAAATGTATTTCCTACAGAATAAGTCTCTGTTTGAAGCTCTGTTAAGCTCCCCTTTCTGCCTTTCATTCTCATAATAAATAAGTTGTTTGTCTAATGTATTTTTTTTCCATTGCAGAAGAAATTCTCACGGAAAATACATTAGCAGCCTTGGAACAAAAGGGGCAGAACAGGGAATTTCCCAGTGCCTTCCACCACCGGATTGTTCTGTTCTGTGTTGAGAAACAGTTGGTGTGCTCATTTATAACTACATGTTTTTGTAGACAGTCATTGGGCTGCTAAGTGGAAAACACAACAAGAGCTTGTGTGAGCAAAGAGCATCTTGAGAAGAGCAGAGTGGAGCAGCTGGATTACACACTTGCTTAGTGGTCCCTATCCGTATTCACTCTACCCCAAAATGCTCACAGCTGAGATACGTGCCCCTGCGGCAGGTATTTTGTCATTACAGCCCAGCACAGACAGGCACAGGGGAAGTATATATTTTCTTAGACACAGTAATTCCTGTGTTTATTAGGTTATTTGACCTAGATGCCTCACAGTACATGACTTTCAAGAGTTCACATAACTGATGGGAAGAGAGAAAGCAGATTTTATTTAGAAACAGATGGAGAGACTCATCCTAGAGTGAGAGGAGCAGTCCCTTTCTGGTTGCTGCGATAAGAGCTCCCAGCTCAGTGTTCATGAACTTCAACTACTTTTTCCAAGTCAGAAAGATGCAGAGGTTAGGTGGCTGAGAGGTATTGTCTCTCCAGTCCTTTCAGACAGGGTTTTTTAACCTGGAGAAAAGAAGGCTCAGAGGAGACCTTATTGCTCTCTACAACTACCTTAAAGGAGGTTGTGGCAAAGTGGGGTTCAATCTCTTTTCCTAGGCAACAAGTGATAGGACAGGTTGCAAGAGGTTGAGGATGGATATCAGGAAAAATTTCTACACAGAAAGGTCAGCATTAAAACGGGGTCACCAGGGAGAGTCACCATCCCTGGTGAATAGACATGATGCTTTATAGTATGGTTTAGTGGGCATGGTGGTATTCAGTCAAAGGTTGGATTGATGATTTTGGAACTCTTTTCCGATCTTAATGATTCTGTGGTTCTTGTGGCAATTTTTTCGTCGTCATGTCTTTGGGCCTTTGTGGAGGGGAACATTATATAGTGGTAGTAGAGATGTAAGAGTCAGCACAACTGCCAAATGAATCAGGTTACTGACCTTGCAATCTTCTGAGCTCTAATTCTATGGGATCAGTCGTAAGCAGTTTATACTAACAGACCTTTAGATCAGTTTATCTAGAGTCTCAGTGATGTGAATGTAGTCATGCATGTTATCATGTCTGCAAGTTTCTGTATAAAAAATGTAATTATTCCTCTTAAAAATCAGGTTAGGCTGTCTCTTCTACTGGTTTCAGCTGGGGTAGGGTTAATTTTCTTCACAGTGGCTGGTATGGGGGCTGTGTTTTGGATTTGTGCTGAACACAGGGTTGATAATATAGAGATATTTCTGTCATTGCTGAGCAGGGCTTGCACTGAAGCAAGGGCTTTTCTGCTTCTCATACACTTGCCACACTGCTTAGGAGGTTGGGGGTGCCTGGGAGGCTGGGATGACACATGGTTAATCTGTCTCATCAGGTGACCCCAGCTGACCAAAGGGATATTCCAGACCATGTGACATCATGCTCAGTATACAAAGTGAAGTTCGGAAGAAAGAACTGGGGAGGACGTTTGGAGTGATGGTGTTCGTCTTCCCAAGTAACCATTATATGCAAAGGGGCCCTGCTCTCTTGGAGACGGCTAAACACCTGCCTTCCCCCGGGAAGCAGTGAATTAATTCCTGGTTTCACTTTGTTTGTGTATGTGGGTTTTGTTTTCCCTATTGAATGGTGTTTATCTCAATCCATGAGTTTTCTGGCTTTTACCCTTCCAATTTTTATCCCTGATCCTGCTGGTGAAAGTGCAGCTGTGTGGGACTTGGTTGCTGGCTGGGGTTAGACCATGACACTCTCTAGATTCCTATGGAGAGCTTCACTGCACCCTGTGACCTCTGCAAGCATTACCTCTCAGAAAAGGAAATCATGAGCTGCAGTCCTTTTAGTCATCTCCTTTTTTGACATGGCTAGTGTATTAATTCTTCCTTGCATGTTATCTTCCCCATGTGATCTTGTGTATGTTTATTGCCATAATGCTCCAAAACATTGCAATTGTCTTCCCATCCTGGCAATGTGTGATGGCTGCCGTCTCCCTGAGACTGGGAGCGTCTGTCTGCGAATGGGTCCCTGAAGCAATATGAGTCAATTTCTGGAAATACTTCCTGAGGCAGAGATGGAGTGTGAAGGAGATGACTGACTTCTGGTGCTCTCCGTCAGGACCACATGCAGTTACTTCACACATCTGGGTGAGTGCAGGGGGTGTGCAGAGCTCCAGCAGGAGTGCTGGGGCAGTTGCTCATCTTTCAGGAAGCACTGACAGGAGCAGAGTCACAGTAACCACTTACACCTGTATTGCGGAATATACACATTCGGAATGCTGGTGAATGAACCAAACAACCAAATTCTGTAGTTTGGACTATTCTTCCCTTTCAGTAATTAATTTTCTTATATAATCTATGCCAGGTTCCCAAACACAAGAAGAGCTTTCTGATCACTGCAGTCTGTGCTGCAGGTTCCTTGGCCAGGTAGTGCCCAGTAAAGAAATTTTTCCTAGCAGTTTAGCAGTGCTTTCTGCACAGCAAGTATAATGTGAAGGAGAGGCATGAGTATGAAGCCTTCATCGCTCAGAGAATTAGAGAAGAATTCATCCACTGACTGAGATCTCTGCCCTGTGGCTGACTTTTCTTTGTGTGTAATAGGGTGGAAAGCCAAAAGTCAAACCCTGGAGTCAGCCAGGTGATAAATGATCACTTTCCTATGTTCTGCTAACCTTATTTTCTTTCTGTGACAGAATTAAAATAGGGTTGTAGGAAACCAGACTGCATGAAGAAGTCTAAGGAAAAATGGAAGCAGGATAATTTTAGCCCAGGAAGAAAAGATTGATAGAGTTAAGGACAAAAAGGCAGGCTGGAGAGGCACGGCGTGGTGTGCAGGCATCAGAGCAGCTTGTCTCTGTGCGCACTTGGGGCTAGGGATGCAGGTCTGAAAAAGCAAGCTGCCTGGAAGTATTTCTTTGACAACAGGTCTCCAGGCCAAATATTTGGCCACAACGAAAAATTACTAAGAGTGACCCTAAAGCTCAAGAGGGCAAGTCCTGTGACTGAGAGACGTTTCAGCTTGGTGTGCCCAGCCCTTCCAGCTTTTCTGACAGGCTTTAAATGTGTGGGGGAAATGTCTGAGAGCAAAAGGAGACACCTTTTAGCAGGAAAGGAGTCTGACAAGGGTTTGATGGGAAAGGTCTGCAGTTCAATACATGCTCTGATGCCTGAGCGGTGCACTCCTCAGGGGTCCAAACCTGCTGATGTAAAGTAGAACAACTTTATAGCAGTTCTAATTTGTGCTGATGGCTGAGTTGGCCTCTGGCCAACTCAAAGTTGGGGCAAGCAGAAGGAAGGCTTGCAATCACCTCTTCCTCTCCACCAGAGCTGATGCTGTGCTGAGCATAAGCTTGGCTCAGTGTGGGACTGTGTCATTGAATCCTTCATAACAAAATGCACTGGGTCCAAAGCATGCATTCTGGTCTATCATATAAGCAATATGCCTTTTTAAAATTGTCACCAGCACCTTTATACATGCCAATTCTGGTGATAATTGCTGAATTTCTACATTTAGAGGAAGCAAGTGCTTCATTAATATCACAATGTGCTATTGTTTATTGCATGTGTTCTGTTCCTTCTAAAAATAGAATTTAGGTAATTATCACTGTAGTTATTTATTGACTCGTGGCAGTTCAAATGTAGATACATAAGATCTTGCAGCAATATTTATTTTTAAAAGTTTGGAATCTGAAAAATCTCTCCCTTAGATGGGTTCAGCTCTTAGCTTCCTATAAAAATTTCATATCGCATTTTTGGATGGCCATCTGGTTTGTTGAAGCCTGGAAAATCTGCCTTACACCAACGCAGAAATTTTGCTTAAGAAAAGAAAAAGAAAAAACAGCACCCAACCCTCAAAGAAATCAAAGGGCTTTTTTCTCCATTCCTAGCAATTAAAATAACCTTGTATGTATCTTTTGTTAATCTTTAGTACTGGAGGATTGCAAGCATCTCTCAAAATTAATGTATGGAAAATAGTTCAGGAGAGTCTCATATTTTTCTTTTGTTGTATTTGTGGTGATAACACATTTTTTGTGTCTAAATTACTAAGAAAGCTTGTAATTTTTCAATCACAAGCTTCAGTTGCCCTGAATGGCATGTCAACCCTACCTGTGCTATTAGGATCTGTCTGGTCAGGAGTAGACAAGAAAGGCAAGAGGCTTGGGAAATTGGAATTTTGACCACCTATAGATGCTGGTTTATTCTTTCAGCACAGAGTGTTGGATTGTTTTTCCTAATCACAACTCAGCTCTTGCTCTAACCAAGTATGACTTGCATCATGTGGCAAGAGAGAATTGTAGATAGCATTTCCTTGCATTAGACTACGTAAACATAGAGGAAAAGTTCTTGCTGGTAAGAGGCTGCACTTGGTCACCTGTTTAAAAAATGCCCACATCTAGAATGGGATTGTGAGAATGAATGTGAGATGCTGTGGTGTCTTTAGACTTGGCACTCCTCATAAGTAAATAAGAATCAGAGAATCACAGAATCACAGAATGAACTAGGTTGGAAAAGACCTTTGAGATCATCAAGTCCAACCTATGACCTAAAAAAAGAAGCATCATTCCAAACTCTGAACTGTTCTGATGGTAAAAAGCAGGAATTATGAACAGCAGCATGTCAATATTGGCACCCTAGCTGCTGCTTGTTCCTCTGAAAATCTCTGAAAACTGATGAATTTTTTTTTGCTTCACAAAAATATATATATATATTTAATATATATATTTCACAAACCAAAAAACACAACAGAAAGAAATACAGAACACATCCTTTTGGAGAGTTTGGCTGAAGTATAGCTTTTAGTAATTTTCCACTTCTAGTGACAGATCACAGTCTTCAGTTTTTGGGCAGGTGCAACAGTACTTAATTGCTGTCAATTATTCATATAGCTCCAGAGAACTGCAAAGACTTTCTTGCAAAAATTACAGGTCAATGTCCAAAGGACTATTAAGATCCACACTGTCATTAAAGTAGTATGGTTTACATTGAGCAGAATATGGAAGGGGAAAACTGTGGGTTCCTGGAAAAAAAGTTGATGGGACTCTTGCTGTTCACTGATAAAGCTCTGCTATTGCAGTCAAAATGCAGTCAAGACTTTGCCTACTCTTTATTCTTTACTCTGTTACTATAGAAGATACTGTATGTACATAATGGTGAAGTATGCCCAGTGATTTCCTGTACTGCTGGGCAGGTATGTGGATGGGAAGCACAATATTCTCACTCACTCTTTTAAAGGCTGATGAAGACTAAATTCAACAAGAACTGATAATGGCTTTGGGATTTGCCTAAAAAGAACAGGTAATTAGTCCTTGCCTCATGTTTCCTTACTTTTCATCAAAAAAGAAAAAGAAAGCAGTACCCAAATGCGTGTTAATTGTATTTTAAATATAATTTTTTGTTTGCACTTTTAGCAAATTTTTTTATTTAATTTATTTTTCTTTTGCTACTGTACTGACTGATCAGATCCTCAGACTGTTACAAGTTATGTTGTGCTTTTACTCTTTTTGTTTTTAGCATTGAAATGATTATTGTTTTATTCTGCATGTATTTATTCTTTGTCTTAGGTATGTACAAAAAAATAAGCATTCCTGTGAGGCACTGCCTATTCATACTGTGGTGGAGTATTCTGCTTTTCTTTGATGTACAGCCTTTAAACTGTTTGCTCACCTCTCTTTTCCCTCCTGCCAACCTCCCATTACCATGAGCTTATCCTACATTTGTTGGAACATGCTCAATTAGAAACCCTCATGCTCTTTTAAAATCTGTTCTGTACATTTTCATGTACATTTTGAGTGTTTCTTTTGCACATCCCTTCTTGTGGTGATATCATTAGCACTTTTGTTCTGAGGACACAGTCATACTTGATACTAAAAGTGTACAAATTATTGGAAATAATTTTTTTCTTCTTAAAATTTGTTTCTCTTCAGTTTTATAAGAAGAATATTTTAATTTCAGATGGCTAATTTAACAAATAGTTTGGAATCAGGTATTTTTCTCCCTGACTGTCTATTCCATAATAAGGTCAATTCCATAATAAGCCAATTATTTGGTTAGAGAAATGGCACTTAGAGTCATGTTAATTGTCATAGATGTATATTATTAACTTAGTAAGAATTTTGACGGTTCCTTACAATTGATCTAAATTAAAGCACAAAACAAAAAGCAAATCTCTATTTGCAAAATGACACTCAAAGCTGTTTCAAAGGATTTATGTCAAGTTTCTTTAAGGATCACTCTTGATCCGTTATTAACTGAAAATCTGAAATCCTGCATGACCACTCATTGTGGTCTTTTTAGCTTTATGGAAGGTTGAAGAAGTCCTGCAGGTTAGGATTCAAAAACAAAAAGTGTCTTGTCAAGTTTGTGATGATGCCAATACTACTGTTGATGCAAAGCAACAAGTGTAAACACGTATATTTGGGCAAGGCTAAATATCTGTACATGCCTTCTGTCTGGATGATACAGGCTGTGGAGTCGTTTGCAGCAGGAATGAGTTGCCTGCATTATCCTGTTACAGAAAAAAGGAAGAAAAAAGAACAAAAAATGCAAATCTCTACTGAAACAAAACTTGTCTATAAGAGAGAAGGAAAGCATTTTATTATATCTATCTGATGATATTATAGTCGAAAAAAAGTCCAATTATTTGCGCCTTTCTCCATGAAGGTCTGGATTCATGGTTTTTAGTATGGTTGTTTGTGAGACAATGATTTGAGATCCAGAAAATATGATCTACTAGGAAGAACGGAGTGATTTGGGCTTATGTAGTTTTGAACAAGATTATGGTAGCAAAGGGTTTAATAGGACATCAATTTTGCAGTGAGAAGGGTGGCAAATTTTCCCTGCGCCCAAGGAGCAGATAAAAAAGTAAGTATTTTAACTGTAAAATATTTTAACTCTTTTCTAGGACTGGGAGAGCAGAAAAGAGAAATGCTAGAAAAGATATTGTGGTCTTTCCAAGCAGCATCTTTCATCAAAGACCTTTAGGTGAGATATTTGACACAAGTGCCAGGTGTGATGAGGGAGAATCAGGCTTTTGCTGGCACGGAATGATTGACCTGCCACAGCTCCTACTGCTATTACATTCGTAATAGCAAACTACATAGCTGATACTTACTGACTTGACATTGCTGTACTCAGATGTTTTAAACTCAGCCTTTATGAATGTAGCTATATTTTTCGTAGTGGTTGAGAATTCCTCCAAAGCTGGTGTCTTAATACACTCTGAATTGCATCTTAGGAGGACTTAGAGGGATGTAATAGATAGATCATGTACTCAATGGGATAGGTCTGTTGAAGTATTTTCCTGAGGGCCTGTCAACACTCAGATCTCCTTCTTGGGTTTAAGTGAAATTCACTTAGACAATGATTTTCACCTCAACATTTTACAGGGGAATAATTATTCTTTTGTGACTAAAGCAGCATAGCTTTGACATATGGGTACAAATTCTGGCAGCAGTGGAATTATACTAGATTAACATCAGTTGAAGTAATTAGACGGGGAAAAAATACAGAAAAATTTAGAAGTAAAGAACATGGTCTCACAAACAATGTAAGAAATCAAGATGTCCCTTGGGAAAGTTTCACATTTGTTATTAACTGGTTTTTTTTCAGTTAAAGATTTTTGTCACTCAGTATTCTTTAGACTGAAAGTAAGGTCTGGTTTAAGACTGTAAAACTGGATTTGCATGGATTTTTGGATTTTTTTTTTTTCTTTTTTAAGGAAAGGTGTTTATAAGCAATATGTAAACAAAGGCATAAACTTGAAAGTTGGAAAAGCTGAACAACTGTATTTACTACTTTTTCAACCTGATTTTTCCCCTAATATCAAACTTATTTATATTGCCTGGCAGCCTTTGCCCTTCAGTATTGTAATTATTACCTTGAAAAAGTGCATTTTAAAGATGATTTAAAATTAAGATTGGTTGAATTCAATTGCCTATTAAAAATCAAAATACGAATGCAAGATTTCATTGAACAGAGTTAAAGAGGAATAAGTTCTTTCACTTTGATCAAATGTGCCCTTCCTTACTTCTATATTTGCATCAAATAAGATTCTGTGATCTGTAGGATTAAATGAAATTTCTGCAGATATTGTTCTTCAGATAATGAATGTTGTTTCAGGGTAAGGTTATGTAACACAGTTCACTCTGTCAGATTAGAAATTATGATTTTTCTTATTTTTTCCATTGATAGGTCACTGAAATAAAAGAAGTGTTTTGTGAACATGAAAATAAATGTCAGAGCTTTCAGAATGGAATCTTAGGTCTTTGGCTGGCAATTTGAAAGTAATTCTTTTTTTCCAGTCTGAAAAAATTTATTATGTGTTCTCTAGCACCAAAACTATTCTATTTACAGAACCAATACTGGGGTAGAATCATGCATTTCTATTTTTTATGGATGTAGTTAATATGCTACTTTTTTTAATATGTATTCAGGGATATTGGGACTATATTTGGTATCACTGAAATATTTCAGGGTAGATTCTCAGGGTTTGCTTCTCATACGTATTTTATAGCTGGTAGTAAGAATAAAATGACAGTATTTGGAGGAGTTAACCTTATTTAATACATAATTTGCTATTAACAGGCACAACTTTACACACCCTTTCTGACACAGCCTTCATGTCATTTTGTAGAGCTGGCTGCTAGTTTGGTAGGAAACTGCTTAGAAGTTGCTAGATAATATGAATTTTCTTTATTCTCTGTTGTATTCATAAATGAAGTGCCGTAATTATTTAGGATTAGTTAACTCAACATCTACTTGGCATTTCTTCTCCCAAGGTACAACACTATTTCAGCTTAGGATATTTACACACAAGTTTATTCAGGACTGGGTTAAATTAGTAACTTTGTTTACAAAAATACCACCCCTCTCTGATCAAATGAAAGTGCATGCCAAATCACTAGTGTATCTGAGTCTTTTATGTTGACCTTAATGAGGCTTCAAAATTAATCCAGAAAGCATATGGTATTTTTGTTCTTTTAAGTAGCCTTTTAGCAGCACTCCTCCACACAAAATGTTCCCACAATTACAGGTAATACAGCCTTAAAAATTAGCACTTAAAAGTACAGTAAGAGCATGGTCGGAAGTGGAGTGGGGAGGAGGGAACTGCTAGACTAGGATTGAGGACCTTTGTTTTGTTCTTGTCTCTACCACTATATGGCTATATCATTACAGGAAGTTACTTATCCATCCTATTTGGTCTCTCTCAGGTGTAAATCTTCCAGATGGTTTTTCTTTTCTATAACACCTAACACTGTAGTTCTGTAGCCTCAGCAAGAATATGTTTTGAAAATTATGTGGCACCTTCTCTTCTTGGATCTGCAAACCCACTCAAAGGAAAATTTTGCTTGCCATAGGCACTGGTATCAGAATGGAGGCACAGGTTCTAAGGGATCTGTTAGCTTCTGAGGTATTTCTAATGGTCTTCTGGTGTCCATATGTAGCACCATTTATAGTTTTAAATGCAGCAATCTATCTCATAGAACAGTATATTGCAATGAATTTTTCAGGAGAAAGCAGTTAAAGTTTAACTGCTGCAATCTGTATATTTGAATTCAAAGTGCAGTATTCATTATATGTTCAAAGAAGAAGTCCCAACTTCTCTGCTACAAAAAATGCCATGTTACAGATAATCAAGTTCTCCCCTTTGGAAACAATGTAGTAGGAACATGAATTCTAACTTGTCTCCTCATTTCACTTTGGCCTGTTTGTTTTCCCTTCTCTTCATTTGATTGAATTTAACCCTTATCTTCACCTGACGAAAGTTCTAAAAAGCTTCAGAACTGACATTCAATACTCTGGGAGAGAGAACTAACCCTCAAGGGTGCAAGTCCTTCCTTTGGGATGCACAGCCTTCTTTGTGACACTGATATAAGACAATTGGAAGTGAGCTGAATTGAAGAAGAATAGTCTTTGTATTACGGTAAGGAGACTGTCACTCTGCTGGCAGCTCTGAAAAGTATCACACATGAAAGCTTCCACACTGAGATGATACTAATTCCAATGTCCCATATACAATCACTGTGTGTAGGGTGAATGTGTATGCAAAAGGGGAGCTAAAAACATGGGAGAAGGAGATTAAATGAATGCAGCTTTTGGCTTTTCTATTGCAATAAAAAACCCCTTATAATAACAGGATGTAGTCAAAGTCTTTGCTTTCCTTTGTTTCTTTTTCTTTTCTTTATTTAGTTGCCAGTAAGGGATTAAAAATTGACAGAAAACTTTGGGGTTTTCCTATATTTTAAGAAGAAATCAGGGAAAAGTGGTTGGAAATGGTGACCTAAATATCTGCCTCAAAAAAAATTAGTATTGTTCTTTGGGTGACGACAACTAATGTAATTGTAGCTGTTTTCTGATTTCTGTAGTTCTTTTATTTTCCCCTAGATCATGAAGAAATAATGGGTTTGTTTTGTATATTGTCACTACATACAGCAAGGATGGATTGGTAGAAGAATCCAAACAAAAATAAAAGTTTAAATATGCAATAGTTGTAACATTGATTGTAACTTGGTAAAGTCTTTAATCTGCTTTGTAAAGTATGTGTAATTTGAATATTTTGGATGCAAAACACACCTGGCTGTGTGTGTTGAGGATCTGGGAGATGTGTGGCACTGCTGTGGTGGTATGTGCCCCATTTCCCAGAGGATGGAAGATCCTTATTGTCTCACTGACAGCTAAAATTTAGCCCTTGTACAAGTGTCGGGCTTCAGTGCATGTGTAGATATGTGTGCACTCCCCATATGCTTTTTAGGTTTTAAAATGCTAAGATTAATTTAAAAAAAAAATTAAAATTTCCTTTTAGAAGTTATATCAGAGATCTAAGTTTTTTTCTCAAGCAATGCAGTATGGCTGATTTATTTTTAAACCCTTAAATTGCTGGGGGAAAAAAAAACAAAACCAAGAACAGCTAGAATAAATTCATATAGTCTGTATTTGGAATTTTACCATTTACCTTAAAGGAAATAGTTTAAAGAGAACCAGTACCTGGGCTCCAATGTGTATAATAGGTAACTTTTTTTTTTAGATGATGTGAAACTCAAATGGTGTGATGCTGACGTTTGAGAATAAATCAGCCTGATTCTTCTCTCCATGGCATGGTGAAAAATCTATGTGTAATTGGTTTTGTTCCTTTTATTAGCTGTATAAAGAAGCATGATTTATTTCCTTTTTTAATTTTGAAGCTAAAGCCAACTCAAGTCTCCCAACGAAATAAAATTTGTTTCTCCCTTTTTCTAACCAAAATCTTCTGAATCACAGAATGGTTCAGTTGGAAAGGACTACAGCTAGCCATTTGATCCAACCTCCCCACCTCAAGAAGAGTCATCATAGAGCACATGGCACCAAATCATGTCCAGACAGTTCTTAAATATCTCCGTTGAGGGAGACTCCACAACCTCTCTGGGCAATCTGTTCCAGTGCAAAGCCACTAGCAGAATAAAGAGCTTCTTCCTCTTATTTGTACTAGTTTATAGCAAAGATGCAACTAAAATCAACCACAGTGGTATCTAATGCATTTTCAACAGTTTCATACCTTGCTCTCCCATCACTTGTTGGTTCTTGTTTGCATTATCCTGATACCTGAACCTCATTACACCCAATTACTGAGTCCTGATCAATATCAGGTTGTGATCCTCTTATGACAAGCCAGCTGCTGGATCAGGCTTTGGGGTTACCAGGGTTATAGAGACTCTGCTACTGGTCTCAGTGTAATGTGAATTACTCAGGGTGTTGAAGCTGGCCAACAGAGTGTTTATAACTTGTTTTTGTGTTAATTCTGTCTACTAGCACTGACAGATTTTCCCCTGACTTGTGCTTGTTCTTTACAATTAGATTCAGCAGTCATAGCATATATCAGCATTTTTATCAGGCTAATCAAGGCATTTTCTGCTCTCCCCTGCATGGTAGACTTCTCATAGTGCCTATCTGCATGTTCTGCACTTATTTCAGCTGAAATTGAGCTGGTTTGGATACAGAGAATAAAACCAAGCAGTCTTTCTCCACTTTTTCATACTTCTATCATTCCTTCCTCTTTCTAATTTCCTTACCTTGTTCTGGTTTTTTCTCCCTGAAATTTGCCTTCCACTAAAGCTAAAGTAGCTTCTAGATTTTGGGTTTCAGATGACAGCATTAATGAAATGTCTCAGATGAGAAGGGCCTAAGGAACAGGCCTGTGGTGCTTCATACATGTCACTCAGATAACCCACTGCTGGTTTTGACTACTCAGGTAACGTTAAACACCCTGTAAATAATATATCCTTGTGAAGGGGGAAATACTGGTAGGTCACTGTGTTCACTCCCATGGATACAAAATCACATCTGGGCCATTCTTAGCCTCTTCCTGTTTTCTGACATGGAATAAAAGTTGGTTCAAGCTGATTATACAAGTTTTGATTCAGCCTTTTAACTATTGAATTAAAGCTAAAGAGCCTGCCAAGGGAGGCGGGGAAGACAGATTGGAGAGGGAGGAGGTGAGAGGTGGGAGAGGGGGAAGCAGAGAGAGGAGTGTGGAAAGTCTTAAAGCCAAGAAATTTGAAGAAATGGGGGGTGGGGGGAAGGGGGAAGTTAGTAAAAGAAGTAAGAGTTATTCTCAGATCATTTTCTCTGTAGTTGGGATAATTTTCAATTAGAAACTATTTTTTGGTATACACTGGAGACAAATAGTTAATGAGCTATTGTCTCTGCCCCTGGCCCATCATCTCCAAGGCCCCTGCAACACTGAAGGGGCCTTTTCAAAATCATGGTAGCATTGTAGGGGTATGCTTGATCGGAGTAACTTCCTTCCTTCTACAGGCAAAACTCATTGCTCTCGGCAGCATCTAGCTTCTGGCATCATCTCTGATAACCCATCTGAAGATTAGTGATAGCCTGGCACAACATATGTACTCTTGGGTCATCTCATGTGGAACCACATTCATTCCTGCTGGGTGAATTTCTGGAGACAGTTGCTAGAGGTCCAGTTCTGCTCTGTAATATTAGATGTAAAGAAACTTCCTAATGTCCTTGATAGGCAAAGACTGGCAAGAGTAATTCTGTTTCTCCTGCTTGTCTGCACAAACCTTTTCAATATTTTCTGTATCTGATTTATTCAGATGTTAAATAAGTGAAGGGTTGAAGCTTTCTTTATAATTCTTATCTTGAATAGGCTCATTTGCTGGAGTCACTAGGAGCACTGGCAAGCCATAAAGCCCAGATGATGATCCAGCCCACTGTATTAAATTGAGGGTAAATAATGCCTTGAATCAGTGTCTTCTAGCACCTGAGATCACATATTATTTTATACACATAATGGAATGGTTTACACGTCCACAGAAATACGCTGCTTATTGAAAGAAGGTGGATAAGTCTGAGCTGGGATGTTGCACACCATTTTAGTGCAAGAAATGAAACTACTTCAATTAAACCATTCAATTAAACTAAACAAAGAACATAGGTGGGTGGAATAGAGCTGCTTCCATTTGGCACAGGACATGGGATAATACCCCTGCTACTGGTGTTTCAAGTAATTTTAAAGACTAGGAATGGACAGAACTTATAGTGATGGATGGCTTTTTGTTGGATAAAGGATAATCTACAGACATGGGTTTTAAGTCTTTTTTTAAAGGAAAAAACATTGGAATTGAGGTTTCTGGTTTGAAATGTGGAATGTTTTACATTGTTATTGTTGTTTGCAAAATCGTGGTGATGTTCAATAGTAGAGCACTAGGAAAGAAAATTAGTCAAGTTTGTTTCTTTATAGAAATTGAAAGTCCTGGGAGCCAAATGTAACTAATAGGCCTGCAGTCTGTAAAGGTACTAGGGGAGAGGAATCAGTCCTTTCCAGAAAGATGATATCTGATGAAAGAAAGCTCTCTGCCAAGGGCTTGTGGGAAACCATCCCCTCAAGTACAACACTATTCTCTAATGTAATCACAAACTGTAGTAATACTATTACTATTGAGTATTGCTCTACCATAAATCACAAATCACAGTGAAACAGGTCCTTCCTAGAAGAAAATATACTTTCATACCTCTGCACTTACCTGTGTGCTACTTTGTTTCCAGTTTGTACTGGAAGTCATAACCCTAAAAGAAGGAACTTTGGTGAGAATGGGTTGTTAAGGATGTGCAAGAGCTCCTATATAAGATACATGCAACCTTCTCTGGCTCCCCTTAGCACTTTCTTTGAACTAAATGAAACTTTTCGTTATTGTAAGCCTGAGGAAGCGATGATCTGCCTCACAAAAATTCAGTGTTTAACTGATTCATCATATTCATATGATGGTAAACCTATCTCCTGCTTTTCCTCCAGTGCGGTTGCTTTTCACATTGTGCAATGTGAAATTGCAATTTTGTCACATGTTTTCCAAAGCTAAATTAGAACTATCACCAATTTTCATTTTACAGTAATCCTCTACTGAAACCTACCCTATCTACAAAAAATGGCAAACTTGATCAATAATACCTTTACATCATGCCGGACAAAAAAAGAAACTGAGGCAAACATTTTTTCTTTTTTAAACTTTTGTTTAAATGAAGCTACTGGCAGCTCCACAAGGCATAGGTTTGTGACTGAGTGAAAATGTCCAGTCCTCATGAAGTGGACCTTACTGTTCTCATCATGCAGATTTGAGTAACATATTGCTCATGCTCAACACTGTAAAGAAAGGAAAGACAAAGGTAGCCAAAAAATATCTCCACTACTTTTCCTGATGCTCATCTGATCAATAACCCTGTTGTGCTGACCTGTTTTAGAGCAGACAGTTGATGTCTGTTTGCTGCCTGCTGATGTCTGCTTGTTCCCATCTCCTGTTTTAAGAGCAGCAGAGGGGTGTAGGAGATAATTCTTCTGTGTATTTCAGTACAGCTAATAATGGGTTGCACCTTCTAGATGTCTAACTACTGCTGGAAAATTTTACTTTAGTAAACAGGGTCCTTGTGAAATTAAATCAAGTTACTTCCTTTACCTTCTCATCCAGTATTACATATAAAAATCCACCCAAATGCGAAGCTTAAAAACTGTCCCTGCAACTTACATGTGGTTGGGAGTGGTGGGATCTCTGTATTGCTTCTCCAATAATATTAATATATATGCTTAATATTTTGTGGTAAAGACCTTCAACAAGAAGCAAGACCACGGAATCTTTTGAGCTTCCTTAGTTTGGGCAAGCTGAGGTGTATAGGAGTATTGAAACTTTTAAGGAATCCAGGGTTTATAAATCAGAGTGCTATAGATTTTTTTGGTTAAACTAGGTCCTTAAGGCCTAAACTCACAAAATAGACAAACTTCTTTCATGCCCAGGAATCACAGAGACATTAGGAGGCATTACTTATTGCATTCTATGTGTACTTTTGTTTATATACATTTTTATAATAATTTCTGGTTCTGTAAGTTCTTTTCAATGCAAGTAAATAATGTCAGCAGATAATGAAAACATGGTGAAAACACCTTTCTGTTTTATAATGACAGCTTTGGAAAGATGTGTTTAGATGAAAAAAAAAAAAACCAACACAACCAACCACCAAACAACCCTTCAAAAAACCATCATGTGAAAATTACTTGTGGTAACAGGCACAGGGACAAGGGAGGGGAGCATAACGGTTTTTCAAACTGAACAAATTTATTTTAGTTCAGAATACTGTTACGTATGTGATTAACAGCAGTCTGTCAGACACAAAGAAATAGCTACAGAAAAAAACCCAACACAATCCTGGTTGTTAAAGGAAGCATTCAGATGCAAAAGAACTTTGAGCACACACAAAAGCAATAACATGACTTCAAATCGCTTTATGTTGCTTTACAGCACTATGATGGGCTGAGCAGAGCTGAAAAAATAATAATGAAAAAAGTGAATAGCAGTCTGTTCTTTGAAAGGGAAGATGGTTTCTCTCAGATTCTCACCCCTCTCCAGCTCGGGAGGCACAGTGATGCTGTGGTGCCTCTTGCAGTGCAGCTGCAGAGATGGAATCTTCCTGGTACCATTCCTCACATGGACAATTTTCTCCAGTATCGAGTGGGCGTTTGGAAACACAAATGAAAGGGAAGAAAAGGAGAGGAAGGAATTTTACCCAGCAAGATCTGAGAGATTTTACTTGTAGGAGCTATATAGTTAGGCCATCACTTTTAGAAGAAAGTGAAGCTTTTGGTGCTGTCAAATACGTTGGTTGCACAGTTCAAGGTACACTAAGGATTTAACATTTCTTTTTTTTTCTGACCCAACCGGCTTACAGAAGCATGAAATTCACTTAAGATAGGGAAATGATGAGTGCTTAGGCATGGTCATTTCTCCCTGAACATTTAGGTTTCCACTCTTGACCAGGGGTAGGTGAAGAGCGTCAATTTATAGCCTATGTGATACAATAATGGTCAAAAGTCCAAACACGAATATGGAGATTTTCAGGATCTGGGCTTTTTCTAGCTTAATTTTATGTGGTCCTTGTCAGCATACCCAGTGCTGGCCCTGAGATCTATCAATCTTACAACAATCTGAAATGGGTAGTGCATGGCTGGCTACAACCTCTGCTAACGGACAAACCTTATGCTGGGTGTGTATGCTGGGTGTGCATCATGTAATGCACCAGAGGCAAGAATAGGTAACATCATGCATGCCTTAATGACAATGGCCTGCTGATTATACAATTTAAAAGATTATATAGTTTGAAGACATTAGGGAAATATAAGAATTGTTACCTTTTTATGTTGAATACCATGAAGTCTGAAAGTGGGTTCTTTACAACCCAAATCACACAGAGCTATACATCACTTTTGGTCAGAACTACAGGTTCAGCTCACTTTAGTTGTAATGGTAGTTTTTAATAGAATATACTCAACTCATCACAATAATTCTGGTAACATAAGACATTATGACATTGCATTAAAGTTTCAACCTCCCCACCATTCCCAAGACAAATAAAAACTTATAATAAACCTGATTTTTAAATTTTATTATTTCTTAGTAATATAATAATATTGAAAATTATATCTGTTCACCAAAAAACCCAGTGAGACGAGTTCTATTTCTTGTAGTCTACATATCAGAAGCTGTATATACGATACATATCCTTCTGATTATTGTGTTAGACAGAAGTGTTATCTAAAATTAGATGGTTTGAAGTACCATTCTGAATGGAGAAATTGGTACTGATATTGATGGTGATACTACCAAGTACTGGTGATGTAGTGGTATAAGACACCTGGGAAGGATGAAATACAGTAAACACAGGAAGTTCTGGGTTCTTTCCCAGAAATCCAGAAATACCCCAAGTTCTGAGGGCAAGTTTGGGTCTTTTATGCTAGTTGTGTGCTGAATGACTCCAGTAGCCAGCTAGGAAGCTCTCATCCACTTAGATTTATATCTAGATTTGATGGCTTATCTATGTGAACTCACAATTTAACTTTAGCAGCATTCATTCATCATATGAAGGAAAAGCCTAACCATGTGGGTCATTTTGACTATCAATTGACTGATAATTGATGAAAACCAGAGCCAGGAGGTTTCTGAAGGGAAACTTTCAGGTCTGCTTCTCCCCTCTTCAGGTGATGAAATATGGTGCAATAAGGCAGACTTGTTTCTTCGCTTTTTTTGCATCACTGTGGGTCATAGGTAAAAAGGGCTATACTGATATGTAATCTGGGCAAGAAGGAAATAGGGTGGGGTTTTTCTATTGCCCAAGCCTCTCTATTGCCTAAGCCTCACAGAGTTTAGAAATAAAACTTTGTGTCAGTGGAGCACATGGGAAAACATCTTGGTCTTCAGAAAATCGATGGAAACATTTCTGTGGCTATTACTGCCAGGAACTAGGGGTTTTTGCTTGTTTGGTTTTTTTTTTTTTTTTGGGCAGGGGGAGAGATTTTTGGTTTTGGTGGTGGTTCTCTGCTTTCTTTTTTTCATTTGTTTGTTTTGAGGTGAGCTGTAATATTTTTGTAATCTCTAGATTACAAAAATCTGTAGAGAGTACTCAATACAAAACAACTCATACTGTTGTGTGCTCTGTATAAAGCACTGCAGTGCAGGTCACGAAAGGAAGGGCCTTATTTCATTGTTTAGATTTCCATGTGCATGTACAGCGTGAGTGGGTGTAAATCATCACAAATTCTGATTTGGTGCACAGTCGTGGAAAATCTATAACTCTGTAAAAGAAACCTGAAAGTTGTTGACAGCCAGATCTTTCTGGCACTTCCTGGGGAAAAATCAAATAAAATCAAGACATTTGAGAGGATAGTAAAATATGGTAGAATAATCATCTCCTCTTCTAGTGACTGCTTATATTTTCTCTTAATAAATTTTGCATCAAATTCCTTGTATTTGAACTAGGATGATACAGCTGCTCATCAGCCATTGTTTTCATACAGGAATACTAGGAACAAGCTAAAATGGATGGTAGATTTAATTACTTTATTCTGCAAACTGTGAATCCAGAATAGGAAAAATTATTTATTGGTACAGTGAGTTTCACGTCTGGGCTCATTCTTTGTTTTAGATCACCAGTAGATAAGTTTGGTTGTCAAGTTTGTTTGTCCCTATCAACCCCCAAAAAGATGAATGTTTGAGGTGGAGAAGTATTAGTACATTAGTACCTTTTTATCACTCTTGCCAAAGCTAAATTTCCCCCTATAAATCCCAAGCAGACATTTGTTACTACAGCAAGCACCACATAACATGGCATATTTAAGTTTCTGTTCCGGAGTACTCCAGATGTGAAGGATTGTACATATTGCTTTTGTGACATAACAGGAACTGGTATTCTAGGGTTGTCTTTAGGGAAATAAGACTTCACTGAGGAAAACCCTGGAGGATTGTGTGCCTATGTTTTGAGGTTTTTTTGTTTGTGTTTGGATGTGTCACAGATTGCACAATTTTACACAAGGGTGGATCAAATTAATTTTATTAACTTCTCTTTTTCATGAATGTCAGATTCAAAATGGATAGCCAAGAGATCCCAGGGATAGGGGAGAAATAACACTGAAAATTTTTAAAATTAGGTAGCTTTAGTATGACCTGAAATCCCAGCAAACATCTAAGGGACAGATTATTTTATTTAAGTACTGTTTTTCTCTTGGATTTCATAAATCAAGAATCACAGCAAGATAGAATGAGAGACTAACTGCTGTTTGTCTTTTTTTTTATCCCTCTTCTCTCTTCTGTACTAACTTGGACTTTTCTCTTTCTCTTTTTTTTTAACTTCATTATCTTTTTTTGTTTAATATACCAGCTGTACCACACGCCATTTTTCCTACAGGATCATTTTAGAAAGGGAAGAGTATTGTATGCATAAGTAGACACTGGAAATTATGTGATTAGGTGATTAACTACCATTCTTCACATCAGGCCTAAGTTCTGATGATTAAATCCATCTCTTCAGCATGTAACTTCTGAAACTCAAATCCGTTCCAGCCTGCTTTTTCAGAAGGGAAATTTCATAAGAAATTTCATCTTCTGGGCATTTCTGGGAATAAGCAAAACTTTTCAGTTCTAAGAAATACTGACCAACAGGTTTAATTCCCTCTGGCCTTTATAAGTACACCAACACTTTCTGTCTGTGAAAATATGCCGGACTATGAACAAATGGCAGGAAAGTATATGAGCTGGTGCACAACACATATAATCCTACTCCAAAAAGGAGTAGAGTTTGTGGTAAAGCTACCTAGTATTGCCTGAAGGAATGCAAAATTTTCAGGGCAAGCAGTTGGTGCAGCTTCACCATAAACTACCTATTCCTGGATAGTTAAAGAGGTCAAATGGGAAAATACATTCAAGCTTTCAAAAGAACATGTGAAATTCCCTGTCTCACTTTTTTCTGTTGTAATAAGAAAGTCTATTCACAAAATGATCTCCCGCGTGCATTGCCCATACTTTGCAAAGCAGAAGGACAAAGAGTCTGTAAAACAAGCAGGTAAAAAGAGTCATTTCTTTGGTGGCATCAATGACAGCTTGTTTGGAAAAGCTTGGCATCTCTTTGATGCATCCTGCAATTTAGCAATGCATTGGATGGTACCATCTGTTGGGTTAACAGGTGTTGGCATAAGGAAAGAGTTAAACAGAGAGCGACAGCAGCAGCACCAGTAGTACCAGCGAAAGGTCTCTCTGACACAGCGTGCACCTGAGATAGAACTGAACGAGTGAGTTTCTACTTCTATGTCAATGTAAGACGCACACACTTTATGCACACGCTTTGCGCGCATGCTCCACGCACACTCTTCATGCTCCTTTACCATGGCCGTGGAGAGAACCATGGAAAATGTCAAGTCAGATTTATTGTAGGACTGTGATCATGTTTGTAAACTGTAACTAAAAAAGCTCTTAGAAGTAAGGATATATATATATTGATGCTCCTGAATAAACATTAGATTCACCTGCATCTCTGTTGGTGGGTCTCGCTCCTTCATGCATCACAGCTATCCAGAGGGCACAGTCCACATGAGTTCTGTAATTCTGGTTTGTAGGTCTTCCACTGATCCAAAGCAGGTCTTACTGCAACTACACAAATTAAGCCCTTTTAGACACGTCTTTCAAGGCTCTCAATTTTTGTCATTTTATTCCAGTTCTTCTCTACTTTCACTTCTTTTGTTGTAAAGCTAATCACAGATCAACATGTAATCTGTTTCAGTGGTAATTAAGAATTAAGCAACAAACCTAATGTGTACTAGATTGCTTTAGTATTCAGTGTTCTTATGTGGGGGAGTAAGTTATTTGGTATTCAGCAATCAATTATATTCTAAAATGTTATTACTTCATGGTCTCTAACACTTGAACAGTTTTTTATTTGTATAATTTGCTATGCATTTATCGGATTCTAATTAAAAATAAATAAAAAAGAACTGAGGGGAAAATGCTGGATTGCTTCCCATTCCAATGGCAAAGGAAAATATACCCAATCCCCACCACTATAGCATGAAGGGCTATATGATGTATTTATAACTACTGAATGGGACTGCCTGGGTTCATCGACCCCAGTCTGGCTGGTGCTAAATGTACAGAAATAAACCCATCCCCAAAAGATTGCAATCAAGAGATAAAACAAGAAACAGATGGCTGGTCTTGCAAGGGGAGTGTTAAAAATAAGAGGAAATTGACTGGCACAGTAGGCAGTGGTCTTGGCACACCAGCTGCTTAACCATGGACAATTTTTTTCAAGCATCATGGCAGAGGAGAATTTTTAAGGCTAGTTTTGAAACATGAAAATTAAATGGTTCTTTATTTTCCAGGCAGCCCCATGCTCTCACAGAGAGTGAGTGTGAAAGCACAAGGGAAGTGTCTGTCACTGGTCAGCTGGAGATTTTGGCATCTCAATAGAGTCCAAGGAGAGATAACTGGGATAGTGTGGGAGCACATGCTGGAGTCAGCAGCCGGTTAAAGAAGTGGGAACTAAATGGACTGCAAGCTTTGGGAGAATGACAGGTTTCCGCAAGCTTTAAGTAGGCATAATTGGCTTCAGTGTTTGCCTGGCTTTGGTTAGAGAAGTCAAGAAGGAAGGAAATGAAACTGGTAAGGCTATCCTCTCTCAAGAAGGATAAAAAAGTTCTGTTAATCTGCTGAGCTTTGGTGTATATTTAAGTGAACTGTATATACACTACAAAATAGGTGTCACAGAAGCAGCGCTGTACCTTTGACTGTAGTCATACAAATGTCACCTTCAGTGTTTTATAGCACCACAAGATCATGTGAAGGCAAGTACACCGCAAAGAAACTGACTAGCGTATTTCTAAATTTTACCTCTTTGTATTCAAGTTCAAAAAGTATTATTCCTGTTCTCCTTAACTAGTCTATATTTTTTTTTTTTTTTGTGGAGCTCCTCTGCATGGTTTTGTTGTTTTGCTTTGCGTCAGACCTTTTTCTCTGGGAAGGGACTAGCTAATTGCTTGTTCTTGTAGTACAGGAACACAAAGACGTCAGCTTGCGAATCCAGCAGCTACACAAAACTGGGTCAGGTAGCTTGAACTATTTTTAAAATGATAATCTCCTTTTTCCTTCAGTTCTCCTACTTCCAGTAGGTATTGCAGTGTGTCTTAGTAGTAAACTGGTTTATTTCAGTTAGTGCTGTACAGATGTAATTCTCAGTGGAAAAAGAAAAAAAAAAGAAAAAAAAGAAAAAAAAAGAAAAAAAAGTGCTTCAGAAGTCTGAATTACCCAGATCTCTCCTAATTGGTGAAAGAGAATGCTGAGTATGGATGGCAGATGTTTCCTTAATTAATATCCTACTGGGTTAATCAGCAGAACCTTGGGAGCTGCTATGAGACTTTTTGATGTGTTCAGAGAATCCAAGCCTTGATCCACAGACTTTAAACTCATACTCATAACTGCTCCAGCTATCTGTCTGTGTGATACTTGCATATAATAGAGTCTTCAGTCAGAATTTGTCTTTTGTGTAACCTAATTCTAAGAACATTTTGATGACATTTGTGTTCAAAATTTATAGTAAATCTTGCATGCAAATTGAGCTCCTCACTAAATTTGAGATTTCTTACAGGTTTTAAAAAGTTACTTATTCACAGTTCAGAATGTTTGCCTTTCAATCTCCTAAGAACTCAATACTCTATTTTTAATTTTGTGAGGTCTGTGTTTTACCATAAGCTCATTTGATACACAGAAAATTTGTCATGGACCTAATGGCACTCATTAGAACTGCATGTGCTCTCACTGAAAATAGAGCTAAGTCAGGAGGAGAAATTGCAATCTCTCTAAGTTTTACAAGCTGAAACTTGGAAAAAGACAGTCATCTGTAATTTTTTTGTTGTTGTTGTTTTCACATAAGTCTCCCCATATTTTCTGAAAACTAAAATTTTGAACTTTTCTCTAAAATAAAAATGAAATGGAATGAAGAAAAAATTTTCCATTTCTCCTTCTGTTTCATTTTGCAAATACCCATCTTATAAACACTCAAATTTTAATTAATTAGCATATTCTAGAAAATGCTGAAGGATCATTGCAAGCTCTAGATATAAACTTCCTTATACAGCTGCATATGGGGAGGGGTAAGGGAGGGCAGAGAGCAAATAAACTGCAAAAATATTGGTTTTGTACTCAAGTTAGCAACATCTTCCTAATGTGGCAAAACACCTGTGGGCTTTGTGGGCTTATTTAGAGGCTTGGATTAACATCTTTTTACTCTTTATGTTCTAACATACTTTCTTAATCAAATCATTGGCCTTTCTGTTGAAAGTTTCTTAAATACTGCACTACGTGTAATAGAATCATATGAAAAAGCAGAATTTACCTCTCCTCTAGGTGCTTGATTCTTCCTGGAGCAACCTTACACCTAAGTAAGTAAACTCTGGAGACGAACTGGGCAAAAGGGGCTGTTACAGCAGGGGAATAAAAAGGGGCAGTGGAGAACCCTCTCTTTGAACAGTTCAGCCTTATTTTGCCTTACATGGGGGGTTTAAATAAGGGATCTATGTAATACTTTTATTGGTTTTATTTGTTGGGTTTTTTGGTAGGTTTTGGTTTTGGTTTTCCTTTTTTTTTTTTAATTGGGTACCTCTTCTACCTGTCTCTGCCCCTCTGCAGTCTGCAGCAATGTTTTCCATGGAGTGAACCTCCACCAAAAAAAGAGAGTATGAACCCCAAATTCCCTTCTGAATCTCATAATTTCTGTCTTGGAAACTTTGGCAACTACAAAGTAGAGGCAAAACTTGCTCTCACTGAGTAGGAAGCAGAAATAAATGTTATATTAACCAAAAGGGTGTTTTTGGAAGGACATGCCACCTACAATAATAGGGAAGAATATTGGTTCTCACTGGTTTGCCTTAATATTTTAAGCTGTTCTTTGCTCTTTTCCTCACTAGCTCACATCCCACTAGCTGTTTACAGTTATTTCACACATCTTATGCCAGCCTTATGCCATTCATTCTGTTGAGACCTGCTTGAAATCTCCTTGAAAACTTACTGCTATGGATTTTTTAAAAAAAAATTTTTTTAGCTCCTGCCCATCAAAACTGATTCCCCTACAGGGAAAAAAAAATTACATCATTTAGTATATAAATCATGTCAATGATTATGCAAGATCTCGGTACTACTCTTGTTCCCTCTGTTCCTCCTATCTGTCAACAACAGTCAAGTATCTAAAATTTTCCTGCAGCACTTACTTTGGGACTACAGACCTTTTTCTTCCTTGATTTAAAGTCATGTTTATTCTCCAATATGCCCCGTGTATAGACAGTGACTCCTGAGATGAAGGTACATTCTAGGTCTTGCCTTCACTCTGCCATGTTTAATAAATACACATCTCAGTTCCTGAGAGAGAAGCTGTCATCGTCTCCCATTTAAGGGAATATGACTGAAGGCATTCTTTAGCACTTAGATCCATGCATTGCTGGGCCGGATTTATCTTATTATGCACGTTGATATTGCGTCATTTGGGGTAGAATGGGGTAGATCCTTCACTACAGTAACTAATGGAGAAATAAAATTGAATGTTTTACAGCACTCAAGTAAACCAGAAATATTTTCTCCAACTGGCTTGAAAAGATGTAACAATTCAGCATATGATTTTAATTAATGTCCATGTAACTAAAAATGTGTTTAATTCACAATAGCATTACAAGAAAACATATTGACATCTAATTAAGGATCATAGAATTTGCTGCAGAGAAACTGTAGTGCATCTGTTCAATGAGACACAATCATGGAGAATGTTAAATGGCAAAATATAATGAAAATGTGAACCAATACACAAATGAGGCCATTAAATACATCAATGTGAAACAAAGGGGTGATATTCAAGAGAAGAGCTTATGCATAGGGTTTGGTAGATAATACGAAGTGATATTGTTTAGTAAGGGCTTTTTTGTTATTATTTACTTGAGAATAGCAAGATTTCAGCTGTTGGGATGTCTTAATGGGAACTGCTATTTCCAAGTTAACATGAAATACTTGATCTTTTGCCGACAATTGACAAAATAATTCTCATGACTTCCCACAATAAATGCTTAATTTGTTGCAATTATTTTGTCCATTCTTGTGCTAAAATCTTTCCTCCTAAATACCAATTTTACCTTAGCAAGCTGATTTCACCATTCTTACACTGTACTCTTCACAGTGAAAGTCAGATTGGAATCATAAAATTAAAAAAGCTAAAAATTATCTGCATATTTGACAACACTCACAATAGTCAAGAAGGAAACTGAACTCAACTGATACAGCAGTGAACATTCCTACTTGGAATAGCTGTTAAAGCACTCCAGTCTGAAATATCTTTTAACCTCCAATTTCAATAATCCTTTATTCCTTGTCTTCTCTTCCAATATTCATAGGCAAAAGGGGTTCGTAGAGACGTGAATCAAGATTGCAAGAAAGTAGTCTCAGTTTTGGCTGATTTCTACCTGAACTTATATTTGGAATATTAAGCTAGCAAACAACATTATGTAAAGAAGAACTTTCTTAAATTCATCATCTAGGATCATTTGCTCCTGAAATTTGTGCTTATTCAACAAGAACAAAATTATAGGAACCAAACACAACTGACCTGAGCTTGAGGAGCCTTTTGGTAAAGAAAACTGAAAAGAGATTCCTCCACCTTTGAATTTTGAAAAATACAAAATTGAAAAGACCTTTAGTCCTACTGCTATAAAGAAACTTTTTGTTTGTCGGGGTTTGTTTTTTTTTTTTTTTTTTTTAATCTGTTGATACAGAACCTTACATTAAATTAGGTGTTAGAAGGCAGTCAGATGTACAAGCGGCTTGGTGACTGAATGTCTTATGCACAGTCATTAAAGAGCACAAATATACTCAATTATTACACTAATGGAAATACAGCTCCTGGGCTGTAAAAGGATCTGAGTTGATTAAACTGTTCTTCCCCATAACCTTTCAAATGAAATAAGACAGTGATTAGACTGCCACCGACTCATGCAAGTCATTTAGACGGACATGTTATTCCCAGTTGTGTTTTCAGTGAAATAAAAGCAGATATGTTAAAATGGTGGGCAAATTTCTCTTTCCCAGTGACAATTACATTGAACAGTTTGGCCTGTAACACACATTTCAGTGAGTGCCTTTTTACTCTTCAGATCACAAAGGTATGAGTGATCTGTACACCTGCAGGAAATTCAGAACCACAGCTAATCCTCCCCAGTGTGTCCATTTTCTTCTATCTCTTCCCACCTGCTGCAATATAGTTTTCCTTTTGTAGACTACTGCTATTCCTCAAATTCTGAAACAACTCATTAGATACATATCCTTTTAGTTAAACATCCTTGAGGAAAAATAATATTCAGAAGATCATTTCAGAAAAGAGTGGGATGCCTGATGATGTGGATTGGGGATTTAAGATCAACAAAGTAATTGATTTTCTTCTGAATGAGTTGTTTTGTCTTTGCAGTAATAAAAGAAGGGATTTCAGGGTTTTGGACATGAAGTGGAATGTGATGTAAAATTAATGAGTGATAAAATCTTAGCTTTCAGGAATGTATGTACTGATTCACGCTGATAAATCACCCAGTAGAAGGTGGAGAGAAATCCTGAAGTATTTGCAAAACATGGTCAACAACTTTCCATTTACTTCCTGAAGTCATGTCAGATCTCTTCGAGATTTGATTTTATATTTCAGCTAAGGCAGGCAAGTGCCTGACATTTAGGATTTCCTGGCCTTATTGGAAAATGGTGTGAAAGTGTTGTGTATATTGCCAGAGTCACAGGTAGCCAGAGTTCTCTGACTTAGTTCAGCGATCAGATCATTGCTGAATATTTTGAAATACTTACAGTAAAAGGCAGGAGACTGATTTATTTGTCATGTGGAAAGGAGAAATTTAGGCAGTTTTGAAGTTAAAAAGATTCTGTCTTGAACTATTTGTTTTTCCACAGAAAATATTGTCTAAAAAAATGGAATATACCTTGAAGACAAATCATAAATAATTTTCTGTGAATAAGCCCCCTTTCCAGACATGAAAAAAGCCTCTGGGAAATGCTTCCCTGGACAAAATACCCCAAGAGGGCTTTAGAAAATAGTGGAGACTTCCCATTTATTTAAAATACCAATAAGTGATTGTACCTCTAGAAAATATTTTATTTTTAAGCCAAATCCTTGAAAATCACTACTGTTTTTTGTACCTTAAAGCAGATTTTGTGATCCAAAGATTTCTGATCCAAAGAGATACACAAGCAATGTAACTTGTCATGTAGTAGCTTTCAAAACAGATCCCAAAGACCTATCTTAATTTAGATGTACTCATTTTGGAAAATATGTTGTCTCACAGATAGTGGCTTAGCGGTATGCATTTTGCTTCAAGTGGGAAAATGAACTTAGTTCATGCTTAAAATGTATTTTGCTTAGCAAGACAGTCTTCTTTTTTAGTGTAAGGAAGTCTTCTTCATGCAAAAAAATCCATTTGTTGTATTTAAATAACATATATGCATTTCAGCTTTTGTGTTTTTAGCAAAAAAAGAAATCTAGAAATCCTAGGGAAAAGAAAAAGCATTTCAAAACCAAAACATTTTCTAACTTAAATTGATAAAAATTCACTAAATATTGACATAGAGAATACCTGTGATTAGGTCCTAACCTCAATCCTTCTTTTAGTACTGTAGACAGAAACAAATAATGTTTTTATTGTCCTCAGTTATCAAGCCTTCTACAGCACTGATAAGTATATTCTGCACTGAGTCTTATCAGAGCTCTCTCAGAGCAGTTCCTGGAGAGCCCTGAGACTCAACTGAATCTCCTGATCAGAAATTCATGCATAACTTTGCAGACTGCCTTAAAGAATAATGGTCACAAACTTCCTACTATGTGCAGATGGATCAAGCATTTTTGGGTGTTGCTACATCCTTGGGAATTCAGGACTAGTTCTGAGAGAGCCCCTAGACATTATGGCAGTAAGTGTGTTTGTAATCACAGAACCACAGAATAGCTGGGTATGGAAAGGACTTCTGGAGATCATCTAGTTCAAAACCCCCTGCTCAGGCAGATTGGCCCTGAGCAGGTTGTACCGGATCTAGTCCAGACAGGCTTTGATTATCTCCAGAGGAGACTCCACAGCCTCTCTGAGCAGCCTGTTCCAGCACTCTATCACTGTCAAAGTGAAGACACTTTTCCTCGTATTCCAACAGAATTTTTGAGTTTGTGCCCATTGCCCTTGTCCTGCCATTAGGCACCACTGAAAAGAGTCTGGCCCCATCTTCTTGACACCTGCCCTTAAGACGTTTGTATGCATTGCTAAGATCCCCTCTCAGTTGTCTCTTTTTCAGGCTAAACAGGCCCAGATGTACCTGCATAGAAGAGGTGCTTTGGTTCCCTCATCCTCCTCACAGTCCTCCACTGGACTCTCTCCCAGATTCAGAGGAATGCGGCTGTTTTTTATTTCAGTCTTTAGCCTTTTTTATTATTTTATTTTCTCACTGTAATGTCAGTTGAAGACTGCCAGCTCAGTGTACCTCTATCAGTTTAGTATAGGGAGAGAAGCATGCCATTGAAGGATCAACTGATATCCTAAATATTTTAGCAACTATAAATTATTGTCTTCTAAACAATTCCAGCATCTAAATACCATGACACCTTGAATTTAAGTATCCTGCATGCACCGTGTTTCACCATAATTCCTGTGAGCATTTAAGGCTTGATCCCATTTCTTCTTCAGATAGGTAATTTCCAGTTGTGACACATTTTCTTTTTAACTTGTAAGTGTTGGGTTTTGGCTTTTGGTGGTGGTTCCTTTTTTTATTTTTTAATACGTTATCAGCAACATCTTTTCTCATTTCTGTGCTGATTTTTAAGTTGTGAGAATTTGTGTAGCTGGTTTGAAATATTGAAAGAGCTCAGTTTTCTGAAAGCTGCTGGGCCAAACAAGGAAAGATTTCAATGGATCAACGTGTGCATGAAGCTGTAGTAGGCAAGGTTTATAGAAATATTATTCTTGAATTACGTAACCTGTCTCTGTTTCAGGATCTTCACTTATATCCCTGCATAATCTTCCTTTGCTCCATGGCATGCTGAGTCAATTGATTTTACAACTTCTGAGCACAGAGAAAAATATAAAATTGAGGTAGCAAAGAAGATGCATTGCTAGCTGAAATGGAGAGGAAGTAGTTTTGCTGGAAAGGGAAAAACCTGCAAGAGGGTGGAAGTCACTGAGTTTACTTTATTAAACCCAAGAATGAAGGGTTATTGTTTTCAAAATACTTTCATTTAATGTTTTCTGCACATACTGAGTACAGAAATATGGAAAAAGGTGCATAATGTTCCATGATTACTGATGGAACAGTACATACTGGCTATGAGCTGACCTGAGTACTTGTTTAGGGGTACTTGATATAGTGGACTGAATTGAAGATGGAAATTACTAGAAGAAGGTGGAGTAAGGGTAGCATTTTGAATATTAGTTCAACCTTTGCATTCATTGACTGTTGGCATTTATTGTAGCTTTTCTATGGGCAGGCCAACATCAGTTAATATAACTCCAAATAAAAGATTTTATCATTGTTTTATTTATGTTTATGAAGTTTAATATATATTAAGCTCTAAAACAGGGAAGATGTACAAAAGCATAGGACTGTTATTGGATTGGTGTACACCACCAGGGAACTGCATTGGGTAAAGGTAAAGTGCTTAAAAACAGGTTGAGGCGACCTTGCTTGAAGAGATGTATGTAAATTGGACTTCATGTGCACATAAATCTGTGTTATGAGTGTGAATAGGTAGATGACTTGTGATTTATAGGCTGAACATTAGGGACAATATGCTTTCCTTTGATATGGAAATAACGGTTTCTATGTAGTTTTTCAGCAGAAGAAACAGAATATGTTTCTGGGCCTGTTTACAGGAAGGAGATGCTGAAGAGCGCAGATGACAGAGTTGGAGGGTTTTGCACACAAACACTGGCCTCTTGTAGCTCCATCTTTACTCAGCCTTATCTTACTGCATCATCACTGTTCAGATGCATTAATTTCTGATATCTCTCATGTTTTTATTCTCCTGACAGTTTCCATACTGTATCTGATTTACAGCTCTCTTCTGCTGACAAACTTCCCAAAAAATTAACCTTATTTTGACTGCAATACATAAAGGGAAAGTTACTCTTCTGAAAACTTAAAACCTGGTGAAAAAGTCCATAGTTTATAATTATCCTCACAAATTTATCTTCACCTGCTTATTGATTTCTCCATTAGACAGGGCTCATCCTTCTGACATCCTTGTGAGTTTAATATCCCTCTTTTACTTTCTTTTTATCTGCAAACCCCTTGTCTCTAGCAGGCATTCACCACGTCTTCTTCATAAAGCACCAGCTCTGTGGGTCCATCAGCTTCTCTCCAGGCTTCATTTTGCGTATCTCAATGTGTGCAGTAGGGTCAATCAAAATATGTTGTATTGCTGGATATACAAGCTGAAAATCTTACAAAAAGAACTTTCTGATCAGTCACAGCATTGCTGATTAATGCAGAGCACAGGGTGTTGTCAAGGGGATAAATTTATTTAGATACCAACCTGGCAATACTTTCAGGTTTCAAGTGATTTAACAATCTACCTGTGAAGAAGATTCAACAGGGAAATCAATTCAGTTAAAGATTTTTTTTTTGACGAGAAAGGGAGAATGTTTAGATTTTAAACAAAAAAACAAACAAATCTAAATACTTGCTATCAGCAGTGAATTTGCAGCTTTATTAAGTATTTTTCATTAAAGATACCTCAAGTGACAGATGAAAAAATGCTGATCAATCATTCAAGCAATTCTTCCTCCCAGTAGACCCTAAAAAATGTTGTCATGAATCAATCAATTCTTTTCCATCTTACCTTTGAAGATGATGTCTGAAATGTAAGAAAAGTGGGTTACAGACCTTAGGTTAGATTGGAATGATACTAATTGGAGCTCATTATGGTCTAATATAAATGCTAATCTTATAAATATTAAAGAGTCAAATCTATCTTAATGTATTACACAGTACCTATATTACCTTCAAAAAAGTCAGCTTCATATCAACAGAGTGGAAACTCTAGTTGTTAAAGTTGTAGAGGAACTTTTAGAAATGAACTGTCAATATCCATAATTAAAAACCACTGGTCAGGCACAAGGAGAACCCATTGACAAAAAAGGTTTGGTTTTTACTTTAAGACACACTTATTGCCCTTTCTGCACTCTATTCTTAGAAGATTTCTGGGGATCTATTTCCTTGATAGCAAAAATTCCACTGTTTTTTACAAAAAATTGCCTTTTGAAAACCTGACTGTATCATACCTGTGCTATTTTTGATAAGAAACATTTTTGGAACACCTTGCAAATGCCTTGTCATAAAATTATGTTACATGTAGATGGATACAGACCTGTATTTTTATCTATTTTTTGTCTATTCCTGTACAGTCTTGTTAGGTGCCTAGAAAGTCTGATCAGACTTCAGTGTTGTGTGCTCTGTAATGGTAAAAAATAACTTTGTCTCTATTTTTCCTTCCTTCTTCTTAAAAACCTTCCTGTTCTTCCTCACAAAATGTAGAAATGCTTTCATTGGTAAGCTCAATTCACTGTCATCAGAATTCTGTTGGGGGAAAAAAAAACAGGTTATGTTCTTCTCTCCTTCAATCATGTTCACTCTGTAAAACCAGAGAAAATTATTTTCCTGATAGAAAGAAAAGGAACATGTGAGTGAGTTAGGGGATAAGAGTCTGATCAAGCTGAGCATGTAGGACTTACTTATGGGAAAAGTGGGGGGTGAGATGGAGTGTTTGGAGGACGGAGAAGAGAGCACTGTGCTCTAATTGTAAAATTAAAGTAATTATTTGGAAGAGCAGAGTCTTGGGCTCTCAGCCCCAAACCGGAATAACTATTAAACATCTGTACACCACTATTCTGCTAAACAAAGCACAGAAATTCTGTTGAAATGTATATGTAGCCCCAAATACTGTCTTTTCTGAGTACTTCTCAAAATTGTACTGTCTCCTCTTCCTATTATTTCTGTGCTAGCCCATAAATTCCTTTTCCAGAAGATACAAATTGATGTTTCACACTGAATTTTATATGCAGAATTTTAACCTGATCACAGGTTCTTCAAATTTGTTATTCAAATTTTTTTTGAAACTTCTTTGTCTCTGTGCACAGCGACTGAGCAATTTGAGAGTATCCAATAATTACTTGGTATTCAAACATGCTTGCTAATATTGGAAAAATGTTAGCTAAGTTAAAAAGAAAAAACGAAAAAAAGAAAAAGAAAAAGAAAATAAAAAGGGAAAGGAGAAAGGAGAAAAGAAAAAGAGAAAGGAAGAGGAAAAGGAGAAAGGAGAAAAGAAAAAGAGAAAGGAAGAGGAAACGGAGGTGGAAGAAGAACAAGAAGAAGAAGAAGAAGAAGAAGAAGAAAAAGAAAAAGAAGAAGAAGAAGAAAGAAGAAAAAAGAAAAAGAGAAAGAAAAAGAGAAAGAAAAAGAAAAAAAGAAAAAGAAAAAAAAGAAAAAGAAAAAGAAAGAAAAAGAAAAAGAAAAAGAAAAAGAAAAAGAAAAAGAAAAAGAAAAAGAAAAAGAAAAAGAAAAAGAAAAAGAAAAAGAAAAAGAAAAAGAAAAAAGAGAAAAAGAGAAAAAGAAAAAGAAAAAAAGAGAAAAAGAGAAAAAGAAAAAGAAAAAAAGAGAAAAAGAGAAAAAGAAAAGGAGAAAAAGAAAAAACTAAGGGAAAAAACAAACCTCTCTGCCTAAAAGAGGAAAAAAGTGGGTAGTTTACTCCTCGCTTCAACACTGGTTGCAACAAGTAACCCAAAGAATGAGAAAAGAAAATCTACTGCAGACTGTTGAAGATACTTTTTCTTTTCTTTGTGTCCTTTTGTCTCTACTTTTCAAAAACTTTTATCAATTTGGGATTTTTTTTCTGTCTTATAATTGGATATAAGCTTTTAGTTCTCAATGTTTGCAACAAAAAGGCTGGATGTTGAAATGATAAACTCAAGCATTTTGAAGAGTTACCAATGTTGTCTGTTAATACTCCTTATACCCATGGTAGTCATAATACTTATTCATAATGATATACTAACTCTTGACTTCATTGACATGGTCTTTCCACTAGTGATAGTGTTGAAGCCCTTGGGTTATACCACTGAATCACAGAAATAATAAATGAATTAAATTTGTTGCGTTGTATGAAAGAAATATGGTTCTTTTATGTTGCATTTGACAGGTACTTTTCATTTTGAGGAGGAGGGCCCAGAACTTCTGAGTTCACACACTTTACTGGTTTCTCCTCTCACCACCTCATGGGTCCTCTCTACTCCTCAACTCTTTTCCTCTCACCTCCTGCAGTTTGCAGCCCTTCACAATGATGGACATATTTCTTTGCCAAAATACACACTCTCTATTTTGAGAAGCTGCCTTATTCTCTGGTCTGAAATCACTACTCAGTGGTGTGGTCTGTGGCAAACACAAGCCAGTGGAGTGTCTAATCCAAATTCAGGAAATAGCCTGTCTTCTATACGCCAAGTGGGGAACCACTTATCACCATACCTACAGATTTTCTTGCTGTAGTTACAGGAGACTTTTTTTGCCTCTTCTTTATCCCTATTTCATTAAAAATAGTAGAAAAGAGGAAAGGGGAAGGGAAGGGAAGGGAAGGGAAGGGAAGGGAAGGGAAGGGAAGGGACTATTCAATTATCATGTGAAAAAGAAAAGGGGAAAACTCTGGGCACACAAAATAAATATTTTAAGGCAAATATTAAAATAAGCTATAATATCTTCTAGGGTTTTCTTTTATAAATTACATTATAGTTAAAATAGATATGAAAATATCTCCCCGTTCATACCCTATCTGGCTGGTTATAGAGGAGTTTTTCTCACAGTAGGTGGGGAGTTAGGAGAGTAAGAAGTGAAAGCATTTATCTAAGGGGAAAAATTGTCTTGTCAAAGCTTTTAGAAAAGTGAAGGAAATGGAAGAAAAAGAGTCTGAGAGATAGCTGTTTAACTTCTGCAAGAATGTGAAAAAGAGAAAAGAGCTCTAAGGATGTATTTTTCTTTCTTTTCCTTCTTTATTTTTGCAAAATAAATTGAATGTACATACTTCAGCCATATTCATGGCATAAACTAATATGTAATATGTTAAATCTGAGCCCTCAAGGAATTTAACAGAACACACTACTACTGTGTTTTGGGTTTTTTTCTGAGTGTCCAACAGTCTAGCAAATTTGCACACAGATTCACTTATGAAAATTAAGTCATTCATCAACCAAAAAACCCTTTATTAATTTCAATATTTATATATGCAGATATATTGTTTTCTGATGTTTGTACAAAGTAAGGGAACTTCTTGGGAAACCCTGAAGAAATTTATATTTTAGCTATTAACTTAATTGATATCTTAAATACTTAAAAACTCATTTGGCTGGTAATTTCCCTCTTAGAGTAAGACTGCTACAAGGCAAAGAACACTTGATGAATTACTATTTGTTGTGAAGTGATTTAATATATGTTTAAATAATTCACTACTACTGTCAGTACATTTTCATAAGAAGTGGTAACCTGGAAGATTTTCATGTCCTCTACCTTAAAACCAGAGCCTCAAACTGCTTTTCTGCTTCAGCTATACAGTGATGTGTGATTTTTTATCCATGACCCAAAATTTCCATTTTGATTTGGCAGTGGCCAAAAATTGCAGCATATTCAAAGCCAACTGTCAGGAAACCCATACAATGCATACATCAGATCCTCAAAGCCAATGATTATGCTACAGGTCTACTACTAAAATGTAGTATTTACTTGGATATATGAGCAGCCCTGGGCAATAAAACATTTATTTGGGTAAATAGTAACCTTATTTCTGCAATAACATGTCTTTTTATGATTGAGTTCTAAAGTGCCACAAAATTTGTTTATACAAGTTTAAGCAGTAAGAAAATTTCTTCCTTGTAGGTTTACCATTAAGCTGCAGCTTAATGGTCTAGGTCTAGGAGTCTAAATATGTAGTTATTTCTACCTTGTACATCCATCTTCTCACTTTTCCCCTTTAAAAGTTTTCAAGAGAGGACAAGGGCTTAAATTATTCTCTAAAATGAGAGGGACGTAGTAGTTAAACTTTAACACCTTTAAGTGAAGTTAACATGTTTAAGTTTTGTACGATGACTACTACAGAATACAATTAAGGATGAGACTAAAAAAAAATCCTAATTAACTTTTAAAAGAACTGAGAGAGATCAAAACCAGAGCTGTTTTTTGGGGTCAGCCAGATTGAGATGCTTACTATCTGTTTTTTCTGTGGTGTTTAGACTGTGTTCCAAGCACATCTCCTTCCCACCACAATGGCAGCTCCTATCCCGATACTCTGTCTTCTGCCTCAAAATTGTTTTTCCTCCTGGTGACAGATCTTAGCTGAGCTAACTCTTCTGGCATGGCCTTACTTAACTTCTCTCCCTCCGCGTTTTTACTCTTTAAGCAGTCATGGCCACATGTCAGGCTCATGGCGCAGAGTATGCCTGGCTGGACTCCCTCCCGGTTCCCTATTGATCCAGATCTCACGTTTGTTCCCTCACCAGCCTCCTCTCTACCACAAGCTGGCCTGTTCTCAGCCCAAGAACATGTTGAACAACCCCTTGTTCGAACAATATGATCTTCTCAGTATTGGCCTCCCCAGGGCTGCAAACACTAAAAACGGAGTAGGTGGTTTTGCTGTTATGTGTATGAGCTTTATCTCTGCTTGCTGTTACATCTTATCTCCTTCCCTCCCTTTTTCCCTTGCTTTCTCCCCCCATGCCTCTATCTCTGTCCCTTTGTCTTTCTTATTCACTTCCTTCCTCAAGTGGGAGTCTGATCACGATGTTTCTTTCCAATTGCTCACTCTATCACACACAAGAGAGATCTCATCTATGATTTGTTGGTCTGAGTACCTGAAATGCAAGATTTGGGTAGTAGGGGTGTTTGGGTTCTTTTTTCCCATGCTAGGAATCAGACTTGGAACTGTTTGCTTGGAAGTAGACTTTGAAATGACTGGGGCGTCTTTTCATTGCATATTCACAGGCATAGGTGTAACAATATTTCCAAAGCTGTAAGCTGTGCCTAGAAGCCTAGGCTTTAGGTAGCCAGATACTTGTGGCTTAAAACATTATTTCAACAGACAGTTTTATAGCTAGTACTCTTATGTTCAAATGCATTGTGTCGGGAACAATAGGAAGTGTGGAGTTGTAAATTTTAAGGAGAAATAATATTCACATCAAATTTTAACATACCCTATGGTGGGTTTATTTGTAAATGGGGCAAAATTAATCATCCTCCCCTTCTTTAAATCTTGCTCTATTTTATTATTCCCCTTCTCTATATTTTATTATGAAGAATGAGTGGCTTCATTTGAGGTACTAAAAACTTGTATTGAATCATGAAAAGAAAAGAATTCATCATTGCTTGCCAGGATATATTGTTGCCAGGAAACAAGTCACATGCAAATATTTGATAGTCAGCACATATGAGATAGATGCTGATTTTTTTCAGACCATTTCAGAATTCTGTTTCTCCTAGAAGAGAACATGTATCTGTTCACTCTTTTCTTCTCTTGTGCCGGGGATGAGAGTTGAAGTTTCCTGCTTTTCATCAGAGGAAAAAATAGAATGAGGTTGGGGAAGGGTATTAGGTTACTGTTGCAAGTGGAAACAAGCTGGGGCAGACTGTGATGGACTCAAAACAAGTGAGAATGAGTGAAAAAAAAAAAAAAAGCACCAGAATGTAAACAGAAGGAGAAATAAAGAAATATCCTCAGCAATCTGAAGAGAGTTAGAGCTAGAAAACACACATCCAACAATTTCCAGACCCCTAACAGTCTTTTTATTTTAAAATTTCAAATCAAATATTATGATGTACCAGTCACTCCATAATGGTGATAAGTGTTATTTTGTGTGACCCTCAATCAAAGGCACTCTGGCTCAAAGCATCAGAGCTGAGTAATAAGTTTAGTCTTTTTAATGTTGCCCTGAACTTTAGTAAGACCTATGAAATTATCAGATCACGAGTGGGTTATCGTGGGGTTTTTTTGTGAACCTCAGTATGTGCTTGCATTTGTCAGCTTTGCAATACCTGTTTTATTAGCACTTTTATATATAACACTGCCCTAAGAATTTTACATATGGATCACACATACATAATAAAAAGCTTTTCTTGGTATTCCTTCAAGTTATGCTCACACACAAAAAATCTTTCCTTGAGAGTATGTTGTCCAGGCTTTTGCAATATGCATCCAAAAGAAAGCTACAAAGAAATCCAAAGAAAACCTTTGGGTGGAAAGATGGTGAAATCAGTACCAGACAAAAAGCTGATTTCATGATTTCTGAAGATTCATTCATGTTCATGTGTCAATTGGCATGCATTTCTTAGCTGCAGATAACTCTAATGGGAAAACATTGATTCTGAATGCATATTGATAGAGAGGTTTGAATCACATTTAATTTGGAGATTGAGCAAAATGATTAGGAGAGAAAAAGAACATTCCTGATCTGGGATATTTTTCAGATGAACTAAACTGGATTTGCAAACCACATGATAACCAGAAATATGTCTATTCAAGCAGGAATACAGCATGAAAAATGCTCTTTGTTCTTAAGATTAAAAAATGTATTTTGCTTTTTATAGGTCATGACTGTCATGTCCTATTTTCTGATGTAAACACCCTTTTTTTCCTCTTCATTAGTAGTGAGATAAGCCAGCATGCTATGTTGGCAACTAAAACCTGAAATCACGGTACCGCTTGTTCTCAGGGCACTATGAATGTTCATTTTCTCTCTTGACATTTCTTCTATTTAATTATTTTCACAAATCTTGAAATTGAAACTCAAAGCAAAAAAAATATTAGCACACAACTCACTAAGAAGCACAAGAATTTCAAAACTTTTGGCCAGTTCTTATAGTAGTTTCTACTGAGACGACACACAGAGATCAGATATACCTTATGTTTAATCCACTGAAGCTCTGCTGTCACTGTTTGTCATATATAACAAGTGTCTTCAAAGCATAAAAAATTGAAAGAGATTTGTTGAGTAATAGGAGTACTCTTGTCTTCTTTCAATTTTCAAAGTTATTCTTAATTCTATGATTTTATGGATAATCAAGAGAGGTCAGAGAATTATTTAAGAAGAGAGATATTTTTGGTTTGTATAACTTCAGACAGCTGATAAGTATCATAAGAAAAAAAATTGTCATCTCAAATCATCTATGTGACAGCTGTGTAGGAATTAGTTGCATGAAGAAAGAACGAAAAAAAATTGTCAGTAATGACAGAAATTGTTGACCTGCTTGTGGCAGAGGGAAGACTTTATGGTAAAGCTTAGTGTTTATTTTTTTTGGTTGACCTTATGTACCCTATCTACTAAATTCAAAAGTCTTTCTTAAAGACTTAAAGGGTTTCGGAAATATACCACATGTTATATAATCTTAGGAAACTGTAATATATTTTTTACTTATGGTTTATCATGAACTCTTCATATGAGAAGCAGAATTGATATGGATAAAAAACCCCACTCTTTTAAAAATATGAAAGCACAAAAAGAGCATTTAGGGAATAAAAATTACTAAGGAAGATGACCAGTGTTTTTTTCTATCTTTTATGAGATGAGATCCTTCTGAGTATTGGAAAGGAGAATATGAACTAGACATTTATTATAAAATGATAGATAAATTTTAGCATTTGGTACTGTGTTGACAAGACATAACATATATTCCAGAATTACCTACAAATATCTCTAAAACCCATAAGAAAGATGGAGATAAACCCCAAACAATAAACCTTTTGGCAAGGCCTGTTCTGACAGTATAAGATGTAATGGTTTTAAACTGAACGAGGGTTGATTTAGATTAGATAGGAAGAAACATTTTACAATGAAGATGGTAAAACACTGGCACAGTGGTGGTAGATGCCCCATCCCTGGAAATATTCAAGGTTGGGTTGGATGGGGCTCTGAGCAACCTGATACAGTGGAAGGTGTCCCTGCTTATTGCAGATGGGGTTGGACTTAGATGATCTTGAAAAGGTCTCTTTCAATTGGAGCTCTACAATTTTAAGATTCTATAAAGCAAAGGTTACCGAGACCTCCCTCTGCAGAACCAGCACCTTTCCTTTGTCCTGTTAGGTCTGAAGATACTGGGGAGATGCAGAATTCCATAGATGGGACATGTCTTGTGTGAATTGCTGCACACCTCAAGGTTTATTGCCATGATGTGAAATTCCAAATCCATTCCCTCTTCCAGCTGCCAAGTAGATTAGGACTCCACAGTATGGCATAATTAACTTCTGGTCATGAGCTGTGTAGTGTGTACTTCACACTACTGGTCCTACAGCAACAAGGAAAAGAAGAAAAAAGGCAGAAATCATCCCTTCTTTTTAATCTTACAATTCCCTACTCAATTGGTGACGCTTCTTGTCCTGTACACTTTTGTTCTGCCCTGCTTGGCATGCATGGCAAAGCCTTCAGGTAGAATAAATGTTGCCTTTACTCTGCTGAGGCCTTTCTCTGGTCAAGTCTAGCTATGTGTTTAAGAGTTTGACCTGGGGTCTCTGCAGGGAATGCTACACATGTAGGGTGAATGAATCAATGAACTATCAAGAGTCTGGCTCATACAAACTGTGTGAAAGTGAACAGTCTTTGTAGAAAAAGCCTATGAAAGTCAGTAAGCATGAATGTCTGTGCTCTATAGTGCTGAGATCTCATATTTCTCATATGTCTATTGCCATTTTTAACTAAAATATTTAATGTACTGTGACAGCATATGTGATATTAAAAATTAATTGTGATGTTAATGACGGAATTTCTAGAGAAAGCTTGTAACAGCAGCAAAAACTCTCCATGTTGTTTCAAAGTGAAGATTTCCCATGTAATTTTAAGTTTCAGATGTGAGTATTTTACAGTTAAATTTTGCTTTATCAAAACAAAGGCCCTTATCCCTACTTTTCATTGACTTTCCTTTACAGGTACTTCTTCAAAAAAGAAACTATGTGTAGAGGTAAACACCCAGACCTGTGCATTCACAAAATTTCTTTTTGTTTTTTTTCCGGTTTTATTTTGTATGTTTTGTTTTATTTAAAATTATTTTCTTAAGTAGAGCAAGAAATGGATTATTTTAGTACATCCTTAGAATTACACTTTGTCAGGAAGTCATTAGTTCTTTCAAAAATGTTTTGCTATTTCTACATTGTTCTATGACTTTTCACATTAGATCCAAGCCCCTTATCATCTTCATAGGGAAAAAAGAGGAGGGTCTGCCAAAGACATTTCAACCAATTCTACCAATGACATAATCATAATCTCACTGGGTGGGTAATGGAGGTTTGGAAATTGTCAGACCTCCCACAAGTGAGGTCAGCAATGATGAAGTGTGGAGCTTGAAAGAGGACGTTTATAAAAGCTGTTGAGTCTTACTATATGATTCCTACCATGTTCTGCCCTGCCTCATGTCTTCCTAGAATAGCCACGTGATTAGGGCACTAACCCCTGGTGTTGAAACCCAAAATTCAATGAATACTTAATACAATTTATACAAAATAGAGCTGCTCTAATACTTGAGATTGAAAATGTTCCATCAAGAGTAATGGATAGCCTTGAGGGCTTACTGGGAAAAGGCTGAAGCTGAAATCTTCATTCTAACTCCAGGGGAACAGAGCCTGAACATGGGTCTTCTTCCTGGAGGAGATGCCCCTTTTGCTGTGCCTCTGGTTATTCTGATATGTATAATATAGTCTTCCTAGATAAATAAGTCTATGCTTGCTTGAGAGAACACATGTGTTCCCTCCTGCATGTTTTGGTGTGAATGAATTGCCATTTTTCCAAAGAAAGGTTACAAATGGAAAATTTGGACACATTAAACTGAAAGACTACTCAGGATGAGAAAAATGCCACCATAAGACAACTGCAGGGAAGACTTCTGTCCTCTGTGTTTTCTACCTTTTCAATACTTGTATAATGATGCGGCTGACTACCTGCTAACAGCAAGGTAAATTGACATTGCTTGTCTCAAGATATATTTCTTGATGTGATCCTTTTTTGTAAGTAACCTTGTACATTCTCTAAGTTTTTTTTCTCTGAGTTTGGTAATTTTCTTTCCCCTCTCTGAGGTGATCCATTTTTACTGCTCAGTTTCATTTCCTGCATTGTCTCTGATGTTACGCCCCTCATTAGTTGCATGTCTACTTGCTTTCCTTCTCCATCAGGAATGGTACTGCCTTTCAAACACAAGTCCCTTCTTTTTACAAGGGATCTCATTTTTAAAGTGTAATTAGTGAGTCTTCTGATGCTTGTCTTTTTACTCCTGGCTATAAAGGCACTTAGAAAGGAAATCAAAAAAAAAGGTGTACTGGTAAAGGCTGGGACACTCAAAACTTTGTTCAACAATGTTTTAATGTGTAGGACACATTTTTTCTACTTCATGACATGGAATTCCTACCATCTTGAAATCTGCAGTTTATTGGGCTCTTTGTTTTGTAAAGTTCCTTACAGAAAGATTTTAAATCATGCTGATAGCCTGAAAGTAATTGCTTTTTGGGAGCATCAGCTCCATTTAACTCATGTACTTTTGATACTTCCCACATGCTACTGGTGAAGGGCAGAAATAGATAATTTTCCCAGACATGCTGGAAAACACTGTGGGAGCATCTTTGTATATTTTAACAGCCCAAATTTCATTATTAATGTTGAGAATTCTGTCACTTTTGCTATAAAATTTTATGTGGATCACGTTTTTGCCATGATTGACAGAAGATTCTTGCCTGGAACCAGCTGTTTGCTTACTGTGCACCACAGAAAAAGCATCTGAGATGGGCCTTGGCTATCACATTTTAATTCGATGTGCACTCGCATATACATGTGCACATTACACAAAGAACAGAAGAGCTCACAGCAGCCCCAAAACGGCATCTGTTCTTTATAGTGAGATAAAGAAACTGCAGAAGGTTTGTTGAAACTTGCTGATGCTTGTTGTCACTTAGCAGGAAGTGTTTAGGAGTTTGTGAAGAACAAAATTACAATTTGTCAAATGTTGCAAACCTCCAAGTGATCGCATATTATTTGATTACACTATTGCTATAAATAGGATTTCACTTTGGAGGATTACAAAACGACCAATTTTCTGTTCAGCAAAATATTGTAATTTTAGTCTTTTTTCTCCTTTATATTTTTCCCTTTGTATTTTTTCAGAATATAAAGGGTGAAGTTGCCACTGATAGTATCCTACAGTATACTTTTGCCAGCGCATATTAACATGTGAAATCCAGACATTATTTAGCCTTCTGTAGGATGACATGACAAACCTTGCACTATGATGAGATGATTTGCACATATGGTGTTAGAGTCTTCCATACTGGTTAGTAGTATTTCACCTTCTAGTTCTCCCTGAAGTGATGAAAAATATCAAAACAAGAAGCTTGTATTTAAAGTCATTTGGTTCAACAGGAGTAATTTAAATTTTTTGGAACCTTTTTCCATTTGGGCCGACATAATCATCCATGAAAATCTCAATGTGTCCTCTTCACCTGTGGCTCCACGGAAGAAGACAAGTATTTCTCTCATGGCTACAGCTGCCAATAAGGAACTTCTGTGAGAGCTGGAAGGGCTTTTGACTTTGGGAAAAACCTCATGTGTCTCCAAGTACATTTAGGAAGAAATCTCTGCAAATAAAGAATGAGTGGGTCATTACATGTCTTTGGTAAAGATGTCTTCTATATGTGCATAAACTAAGTTAATTCAGCTACTAAAGAGGATGTGAATCCCTTTAAGACCAGAAAATGGAGACATCAGTATTTTCCATAACTAAATACATACAGGCTACAGCCACAATCAAGAGTTGTGAGCTGGGTTGAAAAGCATGATGGAAAGACAGTGTTGTACTGGACACCTGAACAAGAAATTATCTGTCAGGGATAGCCTTATCTACTACCCTGCCATTAGTTGAGCTGTCAGAAAGGTCAAGGTATAGCTAAATTTGGAGGTGTGGCCACAAGGCACTCCTTACGAATGATTGCAGAGATCTGTCATTGAATAACGGATTACCACAGGTGAATTTTCAAGTGCTGGTAATTAAGTTAGACCACTTGAGATGCAGCTCAGGTTCAGACTCTTTTCCCAGCTGTTGCCTCAGGTTCTACAAATGGGAATACACACTAGTGAAGGTTTTTAACCTCTGGGCTGAGTGAAAAGGCAGCTCACCAAGGCATGTGACCTGGAGCATGCCTTTTCCAAGGTAGCGTGAATAGGAGGGCTGCAATCTTCTAAGTGCTTTTTCTAAAGCTACCCTTGGTTTCTCTGAGCCATTCACCATTTCTCTGAACAATTCACCATAACAGCCAGCTGTAATTCAATTTTTTACCTTAAAAATTAATGGGTTGGATGGAGGCAAAAACTGTCACTGCTTTACCGACTAGCTGAGTCTACCTTCAACTGAGCTTTTATCTGAAATGGAATAAAGGTAATCAAAAGTTTTCATTTTCTGGAGAATGGAAAACAGGCTTTCAGGACAAGACAAATTATTAGAAAACCTTCTTTTACCTCTTTGACTTCTCAGAGTTTTCAGGTGATTCTTCATTACAAAGTCACTTTGGATCAAGCATGTAAATTAAGTTCATCAGTATCTTACTCCAGTTTAGAAAATAGAAAATGAGTAAGTTACTGAATGCCACTTCTAGTTCTTGACTAGAAATGGCTGAAATAACTTTCCACAGTAACTCAGGAAAAACTGTGTAGAGCTCTTTGTGAAGAACTACCTGCTTTCTGCAGAAAAGCAATCATAGAGAATTGGCAGGATAACATTGGTATATGCAAGACTTTCCTTTCTCCTTTCTTCTATGTAATCTAGACAGGCTCAGAGAAGAGCCAATAGAGACTGTAGTGAGTAAAGGAGAAATGGGGTAACAAGACATACATGAAGCAAAAGATATAAAAAGGCCTGGCAAAAGAAAAAGTACATTACTTACATATTGTTTATTTAGATTTGTTTGAAATCTAAGTGTTTGAATTTTCAATTTCCTCTTAATGTCAGAAAACTTCCAAAGAAACACATTAAGTGGGAGCTCTAAATAATGGGAAAAATGGGAAACTATACACCTGCCTTGCACACACAGATATGTGTAGGGCCAGTTTAGGCTTTAGTATCTCCCTAGTGTCTAACAGCAGTATATTCTCTGAAGTAATGAAGGAATTTCCTGTCACTGTTAAAGAAAACCTTTTAAAGCTGCTATTTCAAGCTTGCTAACTGTATTAAATTTTGGAACATGCTTTCCAAATACCAAAGGTTATTTCTGAAAATACACATTTTACTTACATTGTACTGGATTGTATGTTTGTACAGGGTTTCTATAGGGCATTAAGTTTTAACTGCATTCTGTGACATGCTTTCTGGTGCCAGCACTTACCTTTTCCTAAGAAGTTGTTGAAGTTCATAACCAAAGTAAAGGCAGAAGTATGGTTGAACATTTTAAGTGCCTATGGAAAAAAACCCTTTGCCTTCAGGCAAAGATATATGTCATTGAGTCTTAAAGTGTGATAAACCAAAAAGAAAAGGAAGGAAAGCAAGTCCCCAGAGCTGAGTCATGTCAACATAAACCATTTTTGACTAAATCCTGACTGTGCAACCCACCCTCAAGCCAATGTAAACCAATTTAAAGTTGCCATAAACTTGTCCTTTGTCAATGAGTTAAACCAAGATGAGACATATCATGAAAGTAAGGGAATTGGAGCAAAAAGTGAGCCAAGTCTGTATTATAGCGGGGATATTTTCAATTTAGAATTCATTTTCCTGTGAGCATATAGTGCTTGAACTATTCCTGAAATTCAGACTGCTAAACTTTGCTTTACAGTTGAGGTTGTGCCAAGGGAGCTAGACCGATAGCTATATGGAAGTTCAGGAAATTCACAAATTTTAATGTAATATGTGTATTTGGTTTTTTTTTTTTTCACAATACTAGAAATTTACTTACTGCAAGACAAGTAAGGCAGTGCAATTGTAAGGATAGTGTAAAGGATATGGCTTAGAGAAAATATGCAAATCATTGCTCTTTTATTTCTTTCTGATCTGTCTGCTTAATGACTGAAGTACAATCAGGGGCTGTTGATAACCTGATTAGAAATGAGATAGAAGAAGCATATAGTACTTGTATTTTGAGGTTGCTAGTAGTTTTATTTAGCTGATTACTCTTACTATCTGCATGTTACATGCACTGTGTGCAACTTTTGCATCTGTATTGGGACATGTTTGTAAAAATTGAGTGCACTTAAATATGTTCTATAAAGTTCTCATTGTTGTCAAGAATTACTGTACAGGTTTTGCAGGAAGTAGACTAACTCTATCCTAGAACATAAATTTTTTAAGTTAAAAGTAATTGAAATTGGAAGACTTGAATAGAAATACAGAAGTCTCAGACTGGGATTAATTTTTGTTCCCACTGTCTTGTTTATAAAATTCAAGTTTTGCCAGTTAATAATTGTTTTTTTAATAAATCTTCTAATTAAAAAACTGTGAAGATGATATTACAATGTGTTATGTGTTTATTTGTCACAAATGGTGCTATTTTGTCTTGAAGATTCAGTTAAAAACTTCAACTAATTAATATTAGAAAAATATATCTGCTTGATTCAGAAACTTGTTCCATGGCATAATGGTCAATATTAAACTCTTATTTAAAAAAGGAAATTTAGTACATCATAAAAATGGACGAATGTATCTTTACCTTTAATAGTTTAGAACTATGCTAATATTTTGCAGTCTTGTCTGGTACATTAAAAATACTTTTCTGTGGCAGTTCAGGACATAGTTTAGTCGTGGCTTGGCAGTTTGGTGGGTTAAAAAAAAAATTAACAAGATTTTTTAAAATAAATATTGAGACTAAGACCACATCCAAGTGTGCAACTCCCATTAACCTCAGTTTGTTGTGAACTGAGGGCAGGGCAGGGCAATGGCCAATGTCTTACTGTTAGTGTGGAATGGTGGTAGTGTTAGGTGCTGGTTCAGTCAAGGCCTTCCAGCATTTCCTGTGGAGTTATACCGGGTCTATAAAACAACTCCATGTCAGGTTGATGTACTGTCTACCTCCCGAGGAGTCATTACTATCACTTGAATGATCTGCTGATAGCGGGGATGTATCTTTTGTGTGTGTAATGGGTCTGAAAGAAACAGGTCTACGGAAATTGCACCACATCTGCAGAGGGCAGCAGGCACTCCATGGGAGTACCTGACACTCCCCAAGATTCTTGGGGGTTGTTATTATGCATGAAGAATATTAATAATATTCATATGAAGAAGTCTGTTAAAATCACCTTCATTAACCAAAGAAAAATCAAAGATGCCAAATCTGAACCCCACCTAATCTAGACAATGGTAGGCACATTTCAAGCTTGGGTTTTTTTTCACATTTGCTAAAAGTTGGTTAATTTTGCCACAACATTACAGAGCCTTGTTTGACTCTTGTCTTCTCTGTTCATAGGCTTTTTCTAGGCATATACAAGAGCTGTGCACAGCATGGGTGAGCTAAGGGCAGAGGAAAAAACCTTAACACTGAGTTTTCTGGCTGCTCTTAGAGCACTAATGTTGTTTTAACATCCTTTCCTACTTCATGAGCATGCAGCCACAGATAGACATATAGATATGTCTGTCTTTGATAAATTAAAATCCTAACAGGTGTGTGAGTCCTTGCCAAGATAGTTATGAGCTGGTCAGCATATATTGCTTGCCCTTGGAAATAGTGCATTAGAGAACACTTGACTGTTTTACTGCTTTATAAACAGATGGATTTGGCATTTCTGCAGTCATCTGCAGAGGGGAAGAAAGTAATAGATGGATAAAATTAAGCATAGATCGTGTTTCAGAATCTTCTAGACGAAATTAATTGATCCCTCAGCATGTTCATTCCTGTCATTATCTTTTCTGATCCTTTGTGTCATTTTGGTTCGATAAGACCAGCAGAGATGAAAGATGTTCTAGTGCTGTGGGTGCTAGCCTGAGACCTCAGAGACCCCAGATCAGTTTCCTTTTCTGCCACAGACTTTGTAAGTGACCTTGAAAAAGTTTCTTAGACTGGTTGACATCCAAAAAACCACTTAGGAACCTAAAATGTAACTCAAGCTTAATTTAGGCATCCTTGTTCAGGAAAGTGCTCTGTGAGAACTTAGCCAGCCTAGGTGCCTGAAAGGACATGTACTTTGGTTTTGTCTGAGAAAGAAAATATATAAAAGATCATTTAAATGTATTCAAAAGCACCACTGTCCTCAGATGAGTTGAAAATAGAAGTAAGCTCATTTGGAGTCTATTTAGAAATGACATTTTCAGTTATGTCTCTAAAAATCCTGGTCTGCTAGGTGTCCTCTGAGTGCCTGCCATGTGCAGACAGCCTTGAGTTCAGCATATATGTGGTAGTTTTGGCAACATGTATGTGTATATTTTACAAGCTTGAAAGAAGAACGACCTGTCATCCACCATTTGTACATCGTTCCGGTGGATATAATATTTTAAGTGGAAGGAAATGGTCCATGCATCATTTTCGCTACTAAAAATGAAACATTGTGCCTGTCATTTTCCTTTCCCCTGTTCTTCCCTTTGTTTTCTAACAGGGACTAATTTGAATGTTTCAGTTCGTGAATAGCCAAGTGTCTTAGGATCATACTAATCAGACTAGTGGTTTCTCCCTACTGGATTATGTCACAGAATCACTTTCTTCCCTGCCTTGTATGCTCCTTCATTATGTGGCACTTAAAATTTACTATCTCTTACTGTGATCTGCCCTGGGAAAAGAGTAGATAACTGCTCTCTTTATTTTGAAATCTGTGTTGTTGTGCAGAAAGGGCAATCAAGGTTCACAAAAGGAGAAATTGCAATTATATACGGATAAGATACATAACAGCAAAGCCTGTGGTTAGAAGGTAGAACTCTTGGTTCTGCTTTATGTTTCCACAAAAAAATATTTATACGTTTTACCCAGCCACTGCAGTTCAGCATGGGGAAACGGTCCCTTAGTAGTGACAATTTTCACAATACTTTTTAGGTTAGACTCAGTTCTTGTTAGTACTTCTGGTTGTATTTCTCTACTCCTCTCTGACACGAACTTTGGGATCAGAGTTCATATTTAGGCTACGTGTATTTCTCACTAGTGTACCAGAGCCCTCACTTCTTCTCTCTCAAAATCACAGACTGTATTTGCTATGTTTAGCCAAATCTTGTTTTACCTGCTCCTTTACCTAGTGGGTCATACAATGTCCTTTTCCTCTTTTCCTTTACTGTTACTTTGATAATTAAGAAATTTTTAAACATGAGTTTCAATTCTTCAGATTTAGGAGGGCCTAAAGTCTAGACCTTCCTCTTTCCAGGCAGATGTGATCTAAATATTTGCCTGCAACCATTTTGTTGTGTCCTCTTCTACCTTTTCAAAAAATTCCTTGTTCTGTATCTGAGTATTTGCTTCAGGTGTCCTAGCCTAGCCACAGATTTGCAGCTCTGATCCTACAGAGATACCAAACTCACAGATATCTTAATGTAGAACAGGCAGGATTTGAGGAAACTTTCAACTTCAGTGTTTTGTGCGTGTGAATCCCGTTTTAAAAGATCTGATTTTCATGTCAAAAGCCTGATCCTGGAAACTATATATTAGGGCCGGGTACTGAGTTATGTTTATATTCCTCTGTCTCAGAGATTTTGTTTAGTAAAATGAGAATGGGGTAACTTGCACTAACGGTAATGGTGTGACTGTCTCTTCAGATAGGACAGTGCAATTTAAGCGCTATATGCTCCTTAGATACCACAGTAGCAGGGACCATGTAAAAAGGAAGGATTGTCCATTCAAATTGAAAGAGCTGAATTTAGCTTACACTATAAAACAGAAGCCCATTCTTTCTTCTTCCAAGCATTTCTTGTTCTAATATGGGATAAATAGAAATCAGTCTAATTCTAGTGTACAGCATAGTGTCTGCTTACTGCATGAGCCTTATAAGTGATCTCAAAATAATGAACTGGTCTGAACAGATATTTCAAAAGTTCTTCTTTCTGACCACCATGTTTTCTTAAGTCCCTGGTCTCCCTGATAATACCATTTTTCTATTGTGTGGCATGTTCCTTTAGATACATTTATGTCGTAGTCATTGCCATTTATAGTCAGAGAATTGCATGAGCATGGAACTGGTGGTCGGGTACCTGCAGCAGTATGGGACCAAGGGTGCGTTTCAATATCTGTGTGCTTATAAAGCTTTCTGACTGCAGTTTTCAGGTGGCCTTGAGCTCCAGTTTGCTGAGATGCATTTATAAGAAGCTCATGAGGCATATTTGTCTATCTTTGCTTAGCCACAGTGGTTGCTTCAGACTATTAATACCATTTGATGTGGGTCCCTTCTCAAGTAGGATTTGGGGTGGTCTCTTCCAGAATTAGAACAAAAAAAGACATAATCTTTTTTCTTTCTTTCTTTTTCTCCCCCACACTGAGTAAAAAAGAGAGCTTTTTGGATAAAAAGTGGACAAAACACATCATGCACTTTAATGACACACTTGCTCATAATGGCATAACTTACACATGCAGATAGACTTTGAAATTAAACTGAGCAAAAGATCAGAAAGCAATCTTTAGGGAACAAGGTTGTACTGTCAGGAATGGCTAATCTAAAAGACATTTTCCATTTGCAATGTCCATGAATCTCAATTCCAATTCACATATCTTAAAGAACAGTATTTCTGAACAACTTGGCAAGTGTAAGCTCAAACTGAAATACTTTTCTTTATAAATATCACTGGGTTAAGGTGATTTCAAGATTAATTCACATGAGAGAACAGAAAGTAATTTCCTTACAAATGGTATTCTAGCCAAAACTACTCTTGCATCAAGGTAACAAAAGTTATTAGTCTTATGGGAATTGTGGAATGAAGGTTAGTATATACATTATTTCTGTTCCTCTTTCTTTTTTAAGAAATTCTTTTTATATGAAAATGTGTATGCAATATTTTACTCTATTTTTGGTGCATCATTTATTTTGATTTGAAGATAAATAACCTCAAATAATCATATAAGTATTAGAAACCTTATTTCTCATAATTTTTGATCCATAATTTATCTATAATATTACAGAAAGCATGAAATTTTTGAGGCTAAAAAAGGGCTGGGCACAATGCCTAGAACATTTAACCTATATGTAAACAACTGCAGAATAGACATCAGACTCAGAGCACATTGTTTCTGTGTCTTTATACTCATTGAGGGAGAAGCATATTGCAGAGTACTTGGATTATCTGACCAATTTTAAGCAATACCCTTACAACTCAAAGAGTTGCTGTCCAAAAATTGCTCTTTCTTTCAGAGGAGGCTGTAAGAACTCTTCAGGCAACTGGCCAGAAGCAATATGCAAAATCAGGTAAGATGGAACACTTTCTATTCCCAAACCTTGGTGCTTTTGCAGAAGACTTGCAGCTCATGAGCTTATGAAATGGAGAGGCTTTATATGCTAACTGTCCTCTGAAGCAAGTAGAAAGCCTAAGTGATGAGGGTACATGTCATAATTACACCACAGTCATAAGGCTATGCCTTAAAGACACAGTTTCTTCTGTAACTTCTTTGATGGTGATCTCAGCTCATATTACAGATGAGATTAACCCTCGCCTTGGAATAGCGATCTGGAATAGATCTTCAACTGGTGAAAACCATGGTGAGGCTCCATTTGAAAGCGTTGGAGTGATGGTACTTACCTTGGCTGAGGGTATGTTCCATCTGTTGTTGTTTAACTGTAGACAGAATGACATCTCTTTGTTTGACAGCTACCAGAGAGATAATCATAGCAGGCATATCTCTCTCTGGATATGGAACTGTGCCCAGGTTATCAGTATTCAGATATATCATCAGATTAACTTTGAGGTTGGAAGCTTGGATTTGTATTCTGTAGATTTTCTTTTTCCCAGTACTGTACAAGTTGGGTTTTTTTCCTTCCAAAACTTTAAAATAGATTAATTTGTTTTGAGGCTAATTTCATCCTTGAACTTTCTGATTCCTGCTTTCAATAATTCACATTTAAAACAAAGTGAATCATTAGCCTGATCTCAGCTGTGTTGAGATATATTACTTTTTTTAGCAGGGATTGCAATTATTTCTGTTGTGTGGTCACAATGGTTCAGTCCTGTGCTCCAAATTATTGATCCAACTGGGCCACAGTTTCTCTCCAAGTTTTCAAAATCATTTTTCAGTTTCATATGCAGATATTCTACTGCCAGCAAAGATTTTGAAGGCTCCTGGAAATTATTTTAAGTGATTCCAGAGCAGGGCAGAATTGCAAACTATTGCTTCCTCTCTGTACCTGCAACATTTAAGGCTGTTATCCTGCACAGGCAAAGCCAGAATGCATTTTTGATTTTGCTTCTTGAGATGTAGAGTTTTGAGAATTTAAACAGAAGATGTGGTAGAGGTACTTTCCAGTCCTTCTGATCTATATCTGTATATCCATATCTATACCATCTATAGCTATAGATTTAAATATAGATACACACACACACACATACACAAAAACAACCAACCTACCAATCAAAAAAAAAGAATTGTTTCAAGGGTCTTACTTTCCTCATATCTTGGGCAAAGCTTCCCAGTCTTTCTCCTCCTTTGTACTTTATCATTGGCTAACTGGCCTGAACAGACAAAGGATGTCAAAGCTCATATGTTTCAAGAGACCTCATTTTCATGGCCCTGATGTGCCCTCCTTTAGCCTGAATCCACCACAATCACATGATGTAGTTCTGATGACAAGTACTATCATCTGGGAAAGTAGACAGATGAGATTTTATCCTGTTCATACATCACATTGTTGCGGATGATGCGGGTTTAAATAAGTCCCTGCCTTTTGCCCAGGCCTCTGGCAGCAGGCAGTCGTGTTATTGAGGTGGCCAGCACCCCAAGACCCACTCTCATTCATAAATTCTTTAGTAATGGCTGATTCAATCTGTTATAGAATGAATTATTTATTTAATAGACACAAATCTAAGAGACATAGGACTTAAACCAGACTATTACTACGCAGAGATAAGACAAAAGAGAATGCTAGTATTATACATGCAGGGTTAAAGGTACCTATTAATTTTACTGCTAGAGAAGAAATAGTATAACTTAGGATCCAATGTTTCTCACCACCAAACTGTTGAAGGGGCACACATCGAAATCCTTTCCTTCAATTTCCAGAAAAGTAACCATGAAGTTGTGTCCAAGCTTCGAGAAGAAATCATCTCGCATGTTCCCAAGGAGTGTGTAAGAGACTTCTGCCTCTGTGATAAACTGTAGTACTTTTATAGTGTAAAAACAGGCCTTTTGGTCACCTATGTTTTTTTATCTCTTCCCACATCTGTTAAGCTGGCAGACTTTTGGTGCCAGGAGGTGAACCCACTGGGCCTTGCCCGCCTGGGTTATCTCTTCTATCTGAACCAGCCACCTGTGGTGGGGAGAGGGATGATATGCCCTGCCACAAACATATATTTTAAGTTAGCACGACACTTTAAAGCCAAATTAAAAAACTCTCTTGTAATAAAATGGTAAGGCACAGTATTGTGCAGGTAGGAATAATATACATGTGATTTTTTTCTTTTGTTAGTATTGAATCCAGTTCCCTTTTACATAGTATTACAGATAGAAAAATAAGGACCTAGAACAGAAAACGTAAAGAGATGTTAAGAATGTCATATATTCACAATTTTTTCTAAAAAAATGAGGATAATTTTTCCTGATTTCTAAACTGGCATTCTTGATATGAAAAATTTTAAACACTGACATTTGACATCTGATCCCTGTGGTTCAGTCTGGTGCAAGGACTGGTTAATGCTGGCTCCCAGAATTGGAAATCCTGGATTTCTGTTTAGAACCTTCCCATTTGGAAGTACATCTGTCTCAGCATCAGGGTAGATCTGCACTTTGAGCTTGGAGAATTGATTAGAGATGAGGTCTTGCCCCTCCTATGTCTTCCACAGAAATTTCATGGAGAAGATATGAACTCACTTTTTTCTTTTCAGAATACGTGGAGGTTTGGGGTTCTGAGGATATAACTCTAATTCATCTGTGAATTTTTGAAAGTGCAGTTTTTTTCTTCTTTGTGTTGTCATTTTGGTACAATTGCTGGCAGCTAAAGGAACCATATTTCTTCATATTTTAGATTGTCAATACTTGGGGTTTTTTGATTGATTGTAAAAACTGTGGAGATTTTTAGGGAAATGGATCTAATCACTGCCTGAAACTTACTTTTCAACTTCAGAGAAAAATATTCTTGATGAATTTCTAATTAAAACATAAAAAATCAGTTTTCAAAGAACTTTGAAAAAAAGAAGACACAAGCAGTTTGCCTGTGAAAGCAAAAACACAAAATGGGAAAGTAATTTAAGGATTGAAAACCAAGGGGAAGGATAGCATTCCTGTGGAAAATAAGCAGCTGTTGCCATTTCTTTCATTCTTTGTTCATGATAGATGTGGAGATGAAACACTGTTGGGGGAAAAAAGTAACAAATTGGGGTCTGAAGATACAGAATAAATCTACAATGCCATGCAGAGGTACACAAACCTGTGATAAGGTAATATGCCTCCCTTTTAGTGGGACAGTAGTGTTGGTGTCAGGTCTCTCTGGCTATGCCTTTTTCTGCAGAACAAATTTTATTTGAAAGGTGGCATCATAATATGTCAAGGGAGCCTAGCAAAAAAAACCCCAAACTCAATTCCATTGCAGCTCTCGTTCTCTGTCCCCCTGTTTCCAGGACAACTAGGGAGGTAATAGAAAGCTTCATGAGTTTAGACTGTTATGGTCACGAAGCTGGGATTTTACCAGGGCCCATTAAAGATGGTCTATGCACCAGTTCTCCATCCATAACACAGAGATGACTGTGCTTCCTTTCCTCACAGAGTTTTCTATCAGGACCTTAACAGTGTAATAACTGACAATAATCAGTTAAAATCTCAACCCCAGCATTCATTTAATTGATTCTCATGGTCAAATAGATAATCAGGGGTGGTTTTTGTTGTTTTTCTTTTTTCTTTGTCTGCTTTTCATTTGAATTTACTCTTTCACTTCAGTGCCTAAAGTCATTATTGAACTTTCTTTAACCTGATGAAAAAATCATGCTCTTTTTCTAAGAAGCAAACCAACCAAAAGGCTTATCTATTTATTTATAACTTTTCCATTTACAAGACTCTTTTTTGCAATATGGCCAACTGCTATCCTGATTTGATTGTAGGAAATATTTATAATTCTGTTAAATGAGACTGATTATTCTTGACTTGCTTTTCACCAAAGTTTCTATAGTTAGATGACGAACTTTGGAAGCTAAGCATCTCAGAGAAGAGCTGCTACAGGCTAATTCATAACACAGTTTATGTCATTTGGCTGTTGATTTAAATATTAAGATTGAATTTTCTCATTGTATTCATGTCTTGCAGAAAACATTAGAATTCATGTGGCACATGTGGAAGAAAATTCAAGAGGATCAGTGAGAAGTACTTGTTCTTACTTATCTCCTTCCCCTTGTTTTGATAGAGGAAAAATGTGGCCTGTAGCGATACCACCACTCCTTTCACACTGCAAAGATGATGGGAAGCCTCCAAGACTGTGTTTGAATCATGAGCTGGGGATGGGCGCAAGATTCTTCATAAACTTTCTTCGCCTCCCTTCATGTGCAGAGCTTCAGCTTGCAAATGCAATATGTCGTGGCTGAAAAACACTTTTTCAAACCTTGATCAGCAGCCAGGCAGGACTGCGAGATGCACACCCCTAGATATGTTTGCCCAGTTGTTCATGCCCTATTCACAACTCATACACTTATTTTGATGGGAGAAAGATGTTTTTGTATTCTCTCTAGGGACCGCTCTCTTTATCATCTTGATGGACTCTCTCTCTGACAGGTTGTTTTTGCAAATACAGCATTTTGATATTGACATTGTACCATCAATGGCCAATTGAGTTGATTCAGTAGATTTTTTTTAAAGTTTTCTATAAGAAGCAGAGGGAATGCTGTGTGATCTTTTTTTTTGTCATTCAGTTAAGAAAAAATACAGTTTCCTGGCAATATATAATAAATGATTAAAATGGAGTAGTTAAATGTCCCTTGCACTCTTTTGATGTACCAAGTAAATCTTTTTCTAATGGTGTCATAGATTCATCTTGCTGATATAAGCTAAGATTTTCTCTCTGTCAAACTGTTCTAAATAGAGCTAGAAGGTTTTCATTTGTACAGCACCTGAATTAACTCAGCTTTTTGTTTTACTTGGATCAAGGATACTAATTATTTTAAACACCATGATTCATGTCTGGACTTTATTAAATTATATTCTCAGGCTTCAAGTATCCTTTTTCTTTTTTTCTTTCTGCAGTTTATTTTCCTTTGTTTTCCCATAAGAAAATTACAAAGTATAGTTTTGTTAATGCCATATAGCTATCAAATCTAGTTATGGATAGAGCAGCCATCTTTTCTTATTAAAAGTATAAAGCGTATATGGAAGAGCACCTTTTCAAGCAATGACATTTGATTTTGTTAAGAAGTTGTAATTTCCCTCTTAGCACCATAATCAACAGCTCAGTTATTGAAAAAAAGAGGTAGAAAACAGCTTATAATTAGTATACATCTTTTTTTATGAGTTTTCAATACATACTGAACACCCCCAAAATGTAGAATAGTAGTTCTGCTCCATGACTGTATCAAAAGAATGCAGCAGCCTTTCTTCATTTTCTGTTCAGGTCTAAACCTGGCTTATATTTTTGATACTCCTCTGCAGAGGAGAAGTAATTATCATTTGTCACCATCCCTGATGATTCTCTATCATGAGTAATATTTGATTTAAATTCAGCTGACAATGTCAATGCATCTGGCTCAGGACACCACATAATTACCAGGTGATAGCTATTGCTGGACACTTAATGGATTGTATCGAAGCAAACTAAGAATAAAACACTCCAGTTTTTACAAATATTTCAAAGTGACGTGTTCTCATAGCAAGTCATAACATCATCCTAATTTCTCACAGCTGTCCTTCCCACCTTATTTAATACAAATGACATGACAATTAATGTCACAAATTAATTGTTCATGGATTCTTATTCTACATTACTTCCACCTGTTGCATCATCAGCAATATCTGAAAACTGTCTTGCTGTTCTCAATAGATGAAAGATTGAGTACAAGGAAAACATTGACTATTAATCAGATAGAGAAACCTTCTATTTATTTTTTTTTTTAAGGGAATGAAAGATTTGCAAGAATAAAAATACATGCTAATTATGGTGAGACAAAGGTTGCTGAAAGACAAATATAAATTCTTATCTCATGCATTTGTTAAAAATAGTTTTGCACTAGCCTCTGTCTTTTTAAGAGGTGAAATCATGGTGGATGTGGACTTTTTGCTCTGTGCATTATTCATAGTACTCATCTGGCAGAATCCTGAAAATTTATACCTGAAAAACTGTGGCTGTTCAAACCACTAGAGAAAAAAACAGCAGTCTTTGGAAGTCAATCACTGCAAGTATCTGAATCCAGTGTGTAAATTTCCTCTGGGCATTTTTGCCAGATGCTATCAGAGGAGCAGAAAAGTGGTTTCCAGTCACCGTCCTCAACTCTTTGCAGCATTCTGTTAACTGCATCTTCACTAAATCTGACCCAAGATGCTTTCTACTTTATTACTTTGCAGTTAAATATAAAACTTGCTATTTTCATGACAAGTTGTATTAGATCCTCTAATTTTCCAGAAGAGAAAAAAAGTCTACAAACCTGCTGAGGTGTACTTAGAGTAGTCCAGTGGCATGGGGAACTTTAAATATACTCATGCTGCTCCACATTAATCTCTGTTGAGTGACTTGGAAAGATCCAGTAAGTGAAGCAACTGCTTTAAAGGACAGGGCGCCATAAATAAAGTTATCTTTTTTTCAAAAACCAGCCAGAATATCACCAGGAGCTGATTTTGGTGACAAAACTTCATTTTAGGCTGTACTTTATAATACAGAAAAGATCATGGTATGTTCAGAAAGTGGGAAGATGTCTTTCATCATTCAAAGACTTTAGGCTTATGAAGTAAGAATAGCGATTTTTTTGCGCAGTTGTTTTTTCATCCTCTTTAGGATGCCAGCAGCAAAAATAAAGATGAGTGCAAGTGTTCTGCCATTTGTGTCTTTCTTTTTCATGTCTGCTGGATCTATTGTGCCCGATATACCCAGGGCTAAGGACTTTATCTCTAAAATCCGCTTTATATAAATTGTGAGTGTTATTGTACCAGTTCAGTTTTTGGAGCCTAAACTTGAAAAATTATTCAGGTTTATATACAGTTTTTGGGTTTATAGTATTGTGGCTGCTGGTTTTTATGTATTTTTTTCAGACTCAGCTCTGACAGTGCATCACTGGGTGTGTAAAGGTGTGGAGGAGGTATGGTGCACATCACAGGAAGTAAAAATATCAGTGGTTTGGGCAGATTATCCTTCTATGGAAATCTATGTGTTTCTGGGAACAAGAAGTCTAAAAATTATTTTGAGACTTGGTCATGACCACGTGCAATTTCCCCTACTTGATCTAGTGGTTGCCTGGTTTAGTTAATGGCCGACACCTTTCTGCCTGGGCTGTAGATTTTAGACAACATTCATTTCATAAACCAAGATTTCAGAGGAACTTTCCCTGCATTGATCTTCCATTTGCGAAGCTCTGCTGTTAAATTAACTGCTGTCAATGTCACATAGAATTGGGGTGAAGATTAATGTATTCTACAAGGATTAAATTTTCTCATTTTTCAGACTGGAATACTCATGCACTACTAAGAACCCCCTCGGCAGAGCCACCCCTGAGTTAATGGCGTAGCACAGAATGACAGCTTAGTTCTAAAATCATTTCTATTGCTTTTTTTATCTTTTTTTTTTCCTAGTTGGAGCTTTATATAGCAGTTGGCATAGTAATATATTACAAGCTTGGGACCAAAAAGCTTTTCTCTTATTCAGGGAGCTCTAAACCTTTTTAACAATTTCTGCTTGAAATGTTCGTTGATATCTGCATGAGTTTTCTTTCACGTTTCTGCCTTGCTGCTTCTTGTAACTTCCCCTTATGTCACACCCTGTCAGTGTGATGACAGGCCTCTGTACTCAAAGCATCAACCAACACCTGATACACACGAATCTGGGAAAATCCCTCAAACAGCAGCTGCAAGCCTTGACCTAAACCAAGGCTCTCAGAACGACACCACAGGGAGCCCCATACTCTTCCTTCAAGTCATTCACAAATCAAACTGTTCTTTACAAAAGGGAGAATGAATTTCTTAGCTATATTTTTGGCCTCATGATGATCTGTTCTCAAAGCATTTCTTACTGGTAGAATATCACCTTCCATAATTCACAGGTATTTATATTTGTCAAAATAAATATCTTAGTAACAATATGGGGCACTGATATTTACAGTAGAATAGCAGCCAGGAAGATACAGAATCCAGTGAAATAATATTTAACACTGTGCAGTGGCTTGCGCATATAAATACATAGAAATATATCTGTAAAATCACGTTTAGTAATTGCTACCAGAATTACCTATGTATGTACTTTCAAATTATAATGAACAGAAACTAAACAAGTAAAAACTAAAAAAACTAAGAAAAACTAAACAAGTAAACAAAACAGACATCCATTTACTGAACCTGGTCCAAAATGTGACAATTATTATAATACAACTTTTAATTTTTTTTTTATAATCATGTAATTTTCATATTCACTTTTCACAGAATCTGGTTTTTCAGAGTAGCTGTGAAAAAAAACTCGTTTATTTGAACAATGAGTACCTGTAAGATAGATGAATATATGGGACAGATTTTTTTTCATCTTTTAGTACAGCTTACAGCTGATCATTTATTTGACATGTATGGAGTAACAAACACAGATTACTTATAATGTCTCCAAGTGTCTAGTTGCAGACATTGACATGACCAAAATTTAGGAGGAAGAGGGGTAGAGAATCAAAAATGTATGATAATGGGCAAACTAGTAGTGAAACGGTTTATCATTTTCACTGAACATCATTCTTCCTATGCTGGTTCTTACTGCTTCCTGTTCCACTTCCAGTAATTCCATAATTCCTTACCTCTATTTCCCTGGCCTTTTGAAATTACCATGCTTCCCTTAAGGACTGAGGTGTTTGCTGAATGGAGATGCTTCTTTCTTTGGAAAAAAAAAGAACTGTATTTTATTAAGCATTAGATTTATATTAGCATTTATATTCAAGGGGAAGGACTTAAAAAAATATCACTGCATGCTATCTGAAAATATCTGAAATTAAGTGTGAATTTTGGAATAATGTCACACTTTTGCTGTCAAGCTCGTAAAAGGCAAGAAAAAGCCAAAACCCAGAATCTCTGATCTCATTTTGAGCATTACCTTTATGGTACAAGATTTAGTTATGTAATTGTCTAATGTCACATAAACTACTGTGACATGGTGTATCATCAGGGGACAAGGACACTGGGAAGAACTAGATGTAACTGTTAGGCTTTACAGGTGCATAAAAACATAGGGCACTTGAGACTTGGTATCATTTAGATTCAGGAAAGGACTTCTCTCCTCCTTATGGGGCGCCTTTTCCACTTTTCCTAAACATATCCAGTTTTACTACCAATTTGTGGCTGAGCTAAAGCCATACCTTTATTGTGTATGTATGAATTGAAGTTCTTCTACCAAAGGCAGGTTTTGGGATGTGGGAATAAGGGGTTCATTGCAAAGGGCATAATTTTTTTTTTTTTTTTTTTTTTTTTGCCAAATATCACATTGTTATACCAAAGTATAAGAGAGAGAAGTTTCAGTAAATCATTATCTTGTCTCCTTTGCTATTCCATATTATACATTTTCTATTGTAATTTTTTTCATTTATGTGGTGGAATTGTTTCTGTTGCTGTTCCAACTTATAGCTGTCATTCCCCTTTCCTACCTTTTAATAATCTTTGGTTTATCTCCATGTGACCTATCGGAAACAGGAATAGACTTGTTATTCTAAAATAACAATAATAGACCTCCCCATTTTTCTTGACATTTTGTTAACCCGTAACTTCAAATGAATGGTATATGAAGTGTGGCATTTCCCCACAAAACCACCATGCTGTTGTGATTTTTTGTGTAGGGCATAAATACCTTTCTTTCATCTCATCTCCTTCTCCCTTTCCCTCTTTATGTAAATGATGAAGAAATAAAATAAAACTTCTCAATAAAACATTTACCTGTCAAACAATTGCACAGTTTTAGGCTAGTGCAGCCTGCCAATGCTGTTGATTCCACTCCAGGAACTGTGAATAAAAGACAATATCTCAGTAATGATCTTTTATTATGATGCTTCTGTCATTCTTCAGAATATATTTTGCAAAAGAAAAGCAAAGAAAGAGCTAATAAGAAAACAGGTTCTCATCATTATTCTTCATTCCTTTTTTGCTGCTTATGCAAGAAAGGATGTCACTATAAGAGAAAAGCTCCAGGAGGTTTCAAAAAGACATTATTTCTACAATGTCTACAAGCCTCCCTTGATTACAAAATCCAGATCATTGCACAGGTGGGAGCAAAGTTCTGAGGGCTGCTGTAATTCTACCATTCAGTAATGCATCACATTGAAAAGAAGCACCTGTGTTTCATAATTTTGTGCTGATGTGCTCATTTAGTGGATCAAGGGTCAGGTCTACCTTTTTATACTCACTTTGGCTTTGTTTTTTGCAGCAGAATCCTGAACTTCACACCATATGTGCATCATCACTGGTAGAGAGGCAGATCATTCTCATGAAGGTTTAAATTCTGGAAACAAGTGCCTGCTGGTTCACAGTGCAATGTGCTTTGTTGCTGATAATTAGTTGATTTGGTCCTGAACCTGAATAGCCTCAATGAAACACAAGGATAAAATTAAACATCAAATAGCCTGAAGACGCCAGCAAGACAGTGACAAGGGAAGACTGGAGAAAATATGAATTAATTGGAAAGAACAGGAGGTCAGATACCACAACTGCAAATTGCCGAATATTTCATGCTTGGAGAGACCTAATTTTGTGAATCCTCAATTTCCTCTGAACCCTTTATTGACCATACATCCCGTTCTGATTTACATCTTTATCTGGACAAGGAGATTAAGTGTGCTGTCAGTCAGCTTGCAGATGGCAGCATGTTGGTCTGCTGGGGGGTAAGAAACCTCTGCAGAGGGAACTGGACAGTCCAGATTAATTGCCCGAGGCCAATGGTATATGATTCCACAAGGAACACTGGGTCATGCACTTGGGTCACAGCAACCCCCTGCAGTGTAAGAGGCTGGGTCAGAGTGGCTGGAACGACACCAGGAAGTAAAGGACCTGCGGATCCTACTTGACAGACGGCTGAACATGAGCCAGAGTGGGCCCAGGTGACCAAGGGGGCCAATGGCATCCTGGCTTGGGTCAGCAATAGTGTGGCCAGGAGGACCAGGGCAGTGACTGTTCCCCAGCGCATACATGGCAATGGTGAGTTCACACCTCGAATTCTGTGTTCAGTTTTGGGACCCTCATAACAAGAAAGCCAGTGAGGTGCTAGAGCAAGTCCAGAGAAGGGCCAGAGCTGGTGAAAAAACTACAAAACTAGTCTGTCATCTTATTAATGTCTACAACTACCTGACAGAAGGTTGTAGGCAGGTGGGGTAAACCTGTTCTCCCAAGTAAAAAGACAATAAAACATCCCATGGGATTGCCTGATCCCTGTAATTGTTTAAGGCCAGTCTGGATGGGGCCCATTCTAGTGGAAGATGTCCCTGCCCACAGCAGAGTTATTGGAAGTATATGATCTTAAAGGTCCCTTCCAACCTAAGCCATTCTATGATTCTGTGATTCTATGGCTAGAGGAGATGGACTCAAGTTGTGTCAGGAGCAGTTTAGATGGGATTAGTCTTTGCCAAAACTCTTGTCAAGCTCTGGAACAGGGTGCCCAGGCCAGTGGTGGGGTCACCATCCCTGGAGGTATTTGAAAGACACGTGGATGTGGCACTTGGGGACATGGTTTAGTGGTGGGCTTGGCAGTGCTGGACCAGTGGTTGAATTCAAGGATCTTGAGGACTTCTCCAGCCTAAATGATGCTGTGGTTCTCTATTTCTGTAAAGTACGCAATAAGAAACACAAGACTGCAAGCTCTTTTCAAATGGTAACATATTTTTGTCACTCTTGGTTTTGTGGGACCCAGGTGCATGACTCAGAGCCTTGCATCCTCATGAAACATTAATTAACTATAAATAATTTATTTAAGTCATTTATGTACAACTTATCATTATAAAGTTAGTTGTAAGCCCTAATTTTCCACTGCTTAGTCACGGTTTCCATCTTGTCTAGATAGTAGAGCTGGCAGGTGATTAACAGGACAGGCACTTATTGCAGGGCAGCAATTCAGAAAAACAGGCTAATCCAATTCAGATTGAGACATCTCAAGAACATAGGTTTCAGACAAAAAGACTATGGGTTCCTATAACCATAGGTTTTGGGCTTACTTAGTAGTTTCCTTCCCCATCTCAAAGTCAACTCTCCAAAAACATATCTCTTTTTGGGACCAGGAAACCAAACATCCAAATACGATACCCTTTCATGACCTCTGTCTGTTGTCTAGGCCTAACCTGAGCTATCTATAATTTAATGAAATTGTCAACGATGTGGACAAAGGGAATGAGTGCTCCCTCATCACACTTGCAGATGACACCAGGCTGAGTGGTGTAGTTGATGTCTGACTAACAGAACACCAATCAGAGGGACCTGGATGAGGTCCATGTGGTCTAAAGGGGGCCTGTATAAAAGACAAACATTTTAATAGGGCCTATTGCAATAAAAATAAAGTGAAAAGGTTTGCAACTGAAGCACTGCCGATTTAGATTAGATGTAAGGAAGAAATCTTCTACAATGAGGATGGTGAGGCTCTATACACAGGTTGCCCAGAGAAGCTGTGGATGCCCCATCCCTGTAACTGTGCAAGGCCAGCTGTATGGGGCTCTGAGCAACTTCATCTAGTGGAAGATGTCCCTGCCCTTGTCAGGCAGTTAGATTAGTTGACCTTGAAAAGGTCACTCCCAACACAAACTATTCTATGATTCTGAGAGGATCTTGTCAGGATGAGGAGAATATGGATTTCCAATCCTAGCTAATGATCCTTTTCAACAGTGAGAGTGGACCAAGACAGTTGATTGGACTGGACTTACAGTTTGGTACATGCAGTGTACCACAGTGAAGATGTTTGTCTCCTGTCTTTGACATGAAGACCTATTGATTCTTGCACTTGTAAAGTTCTTGTGTCACAAGCCCTTGAGGCAAATGAGTAAGGTCCATCCTTGTCCAACATACATATCCAAAAAGCCAAGAAAAAACATCTTCCTGCACTTCTGTCTGTCTGCTCCCAGGATGACCGAGAGAGCCCCAGAGTTCCCAGGAGGTCTGTTCTCCAGAGAATTTTGTACCTGCAGATCCCATCATCTGTGAGACAGCACCATGCTCTGTACAGAAATCTTCACTTTTCCCTCCCACTGTAAGGTTTTTCCTGGGTCTTGAAGGGTTTGCCCATACTCCTTTAAGAAACTTATTGATAGGGAACTGAATTCTCCACCTCTCTTTTCCCAGAAGTGCGTCCTGCTGCAGCCAAACTGCCCTTTTTCTTCCTGTCCTAGTATCTCCAAAAATCAGTTTTGGTTGCACAAGGTCCCAGGAACTTACTGCAAAAGAGCATAAGATGTGGGAGTTTTTTAACATGCTTTCCTTTTCTCCTTGCTGGATGGGGTTTAAGAGAGTAGCTTTACACATTGACCACCACCTTCACTGAGAAGGAAGGACCTAACCTTCACCCGCAGGCAGCACTGCTCATAAAACATCTTCTGCATCTTTTGGGGTCTGTGGTTTACATCTTCACTGGTTGATGTGCTGACTCCCTGTCTAAGACTCCTAATTCTGCATGCTATACAAGCAGAACTGAGCCAATGCTGTTCACCCATGGAGCTATCTGATAGATTTTAAGTGTTAGAGATTAAAGGCTCACAAAGAACAGAAGCAAAGCACACCACTTGTCCCAAAAACTCCTGTTTAGTACAAAAATGCTTCATATTAACAGTGCTAAAGAGTTTGCTTTCCAAGTGAGAACTGAAGTTCTCTCAGGTGGTTAGGTGTCTAAACATTGCATTAAAGATCTGATTTTCACAGATCGTCGTATTCCCACTAAATCTAAGGGATGTAGCGCTCATCAATTTTATGAGACCAGAGCACTGGGGCTAAATAGGAACTCCACTGTGAAAATTATTCCCAGAAATTGAAGGGAGAGTTGATATTTATTAAATTTTGAAAAAAGAACAAAAAACAACCACAAAAAACCTGAACACCATAACCAAACAAAAATCAACAAACAACACAAAAACAAACAAAACCAAAAATGCTCCCCCAAATAAGAAAGAACAACCAAAACAAACAAAAACCCCAAACCAATTCCCCTCACCTTGCCCCCCAAAAAACCAAACAAAATCAAACAGAAAAAAAAAATTCATTTTCTGCACTGCACCCTTTTGTTTATCTCAGTCTTTGTGCTGTATGGTTGACACGAATAAAAAAGATCTGATTTCTTGTTACGGTTAAGGGGTCAAATGCTTTGCCTTATCCTTGGGGTTCATAACAATTTCTTGTTGTTCTTTTTAAAATCTCCATTTGTGGAGTATCCCATAAGGTAGACCTCATTACTCTGCAACAGGAGGTATATTGTGCCTTATTTTCTATGCACAGAGAAGTAGACCCCCAGTATTTTATGTAGTGTGATTCCATTACAATGGAATCCCAACACCCGCTTTATGAAGGTGTATGTACAATGATCTAAAATGTTTTCATTATTTCTATGGTCATTTTCTGGAGGTGGAATACATCAAGGAAACATTTTCAGAGAAGTTTTGAGTATCACTTAACATCTTCAAAAACATGTTAAGGAGTTGGTCTTTTTTCCAGGGACTGTGTTGAAGCATATTTTGTTGAAATGGTTCAGAGTTAGCCAGGGACAATGGAATAAAGTCTACACATGAGAATAACACAAGGAAGACTAATTGAACTCCTGGGAAATTCTGACTTGCATGATTATTTTGTCAGAATCATTGATCTCAGTTTTGCTAACTCTCTATTGAGAGAGAGAAAGATGACATTCTTGTATGCTATAAGCTTGAGAGCAAATGATACTAATTTACTTTATATAAATACCTATAGATGGGAATTGGGTGCAAAAGAATTTTTACTTCTGAAGAAAAAGGAAAATGTGTTGCAAAGGGAAAATGTATATATTTTGTTCAGTGCCTGCACGATATAACCCAAAGGTACCAATTGTATTTATTTTACAGGATTAACATCTGTGTTCTGATATGTAATTGGGATTTCAGATTCTATGTGGAAAATCTGTGTTTATTTTTCCAGCATTGTAGATTTTTCCCCTGTTTGTGCTAATTGCTCCTCTGTGCATGTAGTGCATATTGTCTAGCTTTCAGATAACCTCATTTGTGCTATGCTAGTCTCAAACACACCTGCAAAAACCTGTGACAGCTTTTAAAGCTGAGGATGTTTCCCTTGCTGCTTGTAGCTCAACACTCACGACTACCTGAGGTATCATCCTGAAAGATAGGGTAATTACAGCTGAATACACAGAGAGAAGGAATGCAGTGGTACATAAAAGATCAACATTTAGGTATGTGGAGCAATCTGGGCCAAACAACAGTGGTTAACGTCAACATCCTGGAATTACACAGTTGTTTCTACCAGCTGCTTTCCTATTATTTAGACATACATGGTGCTGTAAGTTTAATCTAGTTTAACAAATAAAATAATTATTTTCTTTGGAATGAAACATTTCTGCCCTTGGATTCTTAAAATACCTTGCACTGGACATGATGTGGAAAGCAAATGTGTATTGGATAAAGTGGTGCGTTTTGATCTGGGAGAAGCTTGCATAGCAGCTGCATGCAAGGCTAGTACTAACAAAAAATGCAAAAGGCTCAACACTCAATTTTTTTGTTTGGTTGTTTATTGGTTGGGATGATGGGGTTTTTTTGAGTTACTGTTTTTGTGATGGATTTATTTATGAATGCTAGTAGCTCTCTACCAAAAATCCAAAATCACACAGAACTGAGTCCATGCCTGGGGAATCTTAAAATTCTTTATCAAAGGACTGCTATTCATCCTTTTACTCTAAAACTTGAAAATGCCTTCTCTGACCTGATGCTGCTGCTTTGCATCATTCTGACAGCTTGAAACATGCTTAACTGGCCAACTGAGGATTCCATTTTTAAAGCTATAATGACTCCTATGATAACCTGCTCTGGCTGTTGCCTCAGGGTCAGAGTATGACATGTTGGCTTTCCACTAATTCGCTGCCAGCTAGAACAGCCTTGTGGGGTCAAATGCATGGCAAAATGAGAGGAACTCAGGCGGCTGTAATACACACCAAGTATCACTAATGTAGGGAGAGAGGGCTTTTTAATTAGCTCCTTTGGTTCCTTTCTATGGCTATGGAAGTTCCCAAGTTTTGCTCTTTTATTTCTCTGTTCTTAAGAACAAATAGATACAAGATATGTAACTGTGAGAGAAAAAGACTTCAGGGTCTGATATTTTATCTTAAAATACTGTCAGGCCACACTGCTTGGTCATACACCTGTGCAAATGCCTGAAGTTCTGTATGCAAGTATGAAAAGAAAATTCTGATGAGGAAGAGAATTTTATAGGCGCTTATGATTAAGGCTATAAATGATTCCACAATGTGCAAAGCTATGCAGACTGAGGCCTGATGTCTCCTTCAAACGAATAAGTGATTCTTGCTTTTTATTCTGCTCAGTATACACATTTGAGATATTTTCAGTAAGGAGCAAACACATTCTGCTGAAGAAAACCATCTATTTGCATCCTTGTAATCTTTGCACAGCTGTATATCATGATTTCTGTTCTACAGAGCTCTTCTGAAATGGATGAATCTGGGACACCTGAAAGTCAACTGAAGGTGTGCAGGCATTGGCTCTGCTCAAGATGCTTCAGTTCATTTCCTGTAATACAGGACTCTGATATGGTTTGTTGCTTTGTCATTGTCAAGAAGTCTGCAAGAAGGCTAATAAGTACAGCCAGGCTGCTTCTCTAATCTTTAATCGCCAGTGTCACTGATACTGCCCCTTCCTTCCATCTTATGCTATTAATCTGTTTGCAGGTATGTTTTAATGAAAACAGGTTATTGCATGGCTTGCAGGATAGGTAGTTCTTCAGCTGTTTATGTAAGTACATATATTCCACAATGCAGAAGTTTCTCCTTACACAGGGAACTGATGAAAATATTGTATATAAGGGTATACAGACAATTTCCTTAGCTTCTCTCCATTTGTTTTTTTTTTTTTTAATCTAGACAAGAAAGCAGAATCAACAAGAGTTCAGGGGGTTTTTTGGGTGTATTTTTTGCCTTTGGAACCCATTGCCATTGAGCTGAGATCATATGCATGGATTTGAAATATCTATTTGCTGATTGTTTGTGACAAGCAAGCTCAGTAAAAATGAAGGGAGTTGGCTTAAGCTGGAAAGCTGCATAGCTATATGAGAGTATAGAATACAAATATGAAACTAAGCATTTCTTCAGGCAGGTAGCAAACAAGAAATCTCATAAGACTCTGTCTTTGAAATTCTTAATAAACACTTATTTAAATAAAGACAAAATGGTACGCAAATAGCCTTTTGAATGATATTTCTTGTGTGAAACATCAAATTTAAATGAACAGCAAACAGAATGAAAATATCATAATACTATTGATACTCAAGAGAGGTTCAGTACCAATTAAGTACTGGACAAAATTTTGTGTCTATTTTATTCTTACCATCTTGTCCATCTTCAGCAAATACTCTTTTTAAAATCATGAGCAGAAGGAGAAATTCTGGGAAGTACTTTGAAATGCCTCCTTTCCTATTACATGGTAAATTTATATTTCTCTAAAGGGCATAGCCATTTGGGCTGTTTCCCATTTATATTTTTAAAAGAATGATGAAAAGGGTCATTCTGAAAGCCTTTGTTTTCTGTGTGTCGCTAAAAATATGGGTATCTTTTTGCTTTCCAGCCTGTTAATTCAGTGACAGATAGCAGTGTTATATTTAAAGGTAGCCCACCCAGCTCGGCCCCCTTGTGAGAACACCCCGTGTGTGGGTTGGTCAGATGATAACCATGTGGAGATCTGTGTGGGCCCTTAGTCAAATGGGTGTGAGTATCGTTACTCAAATGAGTATTCATAGCCACTACTTGCTTTATTTTTTTCTGGAGCAGCAACAAAATGGCAGAGACGACAGCTGCCACATCATATACATACACACACTCCTACACAAACTATGCTTTGTACATCAGAAGCAGCATAAATACCATGGCATGTGGCAGTTACCATGGTAACGTGTTTTTTTAATGAATAGCAGATGGAATGGGCATGTAAAACTTACATAAGTTGTTAGTAATTTGTAAGTTACTGCAGACCAGCTACTGCGGTAAACTTTTTGTTTTCATTGTTCCTATTTTTTCCCCATATAGTGTTCAGTCATTTCTTTTCTTACCACTGAGTTTACCCTGATCTAGAATACAGGCTATGGTGGTGCATAATAAGTAGCAATGGCTAATTTTTTTTTGTGGGTGAGGATCCATAATACAGTCAACACAGGAAATAATATGGTTTAACACTTTTAAAAAATTTATTTTTACAGAATTATTTTGATGTAGCCTTTAATGATAAAAATATAAGACATCACAACAACATACATTTCGGTGCAAATTCCTTCTGACTGGATGGTGAATATTAAAACTGGTGGGGACAAGTTAAACAATCTGCATAAAAATTAATATTTTGATTGATATTCTGACCACAAATCGTTAGGAGACAGAAATTAATAATTTACTGATCAACAGGGAAGCATAATAGAAAATGTTCTGCATTGTAAAATTTCAACCTGTAGGATGCTGAAAACAAGATTCTTCCTCAAAATTTGAGGTGTGAGCTCCTTGGAAGATGTGAATAGCTGACCTGAACTTCATAGGCAAGATCAGACAACACTAAATAAAGAACTGGAGGTAAAATGAAGATGCCTTGGCTGCATGAAGAGCTCACTCACCTTCAGCATTTCCCAGTCACACCAAATCAATTATAACTTAGGTTTCTAAATCCTAAAATCTTTTTAAGAGCATGACGTAAGTTAGAGGCTTACATGTTCCTAAATGTTTTTCTGACCTGGACTCTGCACCTTGAAAAAGAGACATTATTTCAGGAGATACTGATAACTAGAAGCGAAATAAAGGGAGCAGGTTCTTTCCCAAAAAAGGGGAATGACTTCCCCTTTTTTGTGTTTCTTTTTTGTATGTTGTTCAAAGATAATAACAAATATTCAAATTACCAGTTTCTAAGCAGCCACTATGAAGGGAGGTAACAGATACATATGCCTAAGATTTTCAGACAGCTAATAAATAGTTTGTACTCTTGAATTTATCCAACTACCCTTGGCATTGGATGGGGTTGAGATGTGAAAGTCCCTTAGGCTCCCCTAATTCTGGGTTACAAGAGTGGTCTTGTTCCCTGAGGCTTAATTCTTCAAACTCCCTTCACTGTTCTTTCTCCTTTCATCTGGAAATTTGAAGCCAGTCTCCCTACTGAGGAATGTTCCCTAGTGTCAGTGTGGTGGTCAGGAGCTGTAAAAGCTACCTCTTTTTTTCATACTGCTCACTGGTAGCTAACAACTACTCCTAGCAGTGCTGGACTTTCATTTTCTGGTTGATGTTACCTATCTTCCTTGGGCTGTAAACCTAGTCTTGCCTTCTGCAATCCTTTCTCTGACTGCTCCAGCATCAGAAGACCTTCCTTGTGTCAATTGCTGACTGGCATTTCTGCTTCTCCAGGACCAACTCATTTATTCCTCCTGTTCGTTACAGTGATGGTCTCAGGAATGCTTATGGCAAAACATAGTCATCAAATAATAGCTTTGTCAAAAGAAACCCAGTGTTTCTACTATCTTCTGGCTGAGACACACTGGACCAGTATTTCCACTGAGTTCCAGAATATTCAGAAATCCTCTTTTGTAGGTTACGGGCGGGTTCGGTCGGGACGGAGACGGATGGAGATCTCTATAGGCAGGTCTTGGGACACAGTCGGTTTATTGTAAAGGGCGTGGGTATTGGGGCACTGCTCAGAGCTGCTAGACTCAGCTCTGAGCAGGCCCAAGAGAGTAAGCAGGTGAGAGAGAGAGAGAGGGTGTAAGAGCAAGAGTGGAAGTAAGAGTAGAAGTGGAAGAGAGGAATAGAGAAGAGAGAATCAGAATCAGAATGTCTGAAGTCCTGGTTACAATACAATAAATCATCTTCTGTACTGAATATTCTAATTGTCACTAACCAATCTAATACAAGATACAAATCCTATAGCATTTACATACAGCCTATAAGAGTTCTTATATTACCATAGAGTGTTACATCTTAACTTCTAAAAACTACTCTTTGGACCCCTTCTGCTGAGCTAGTAGGGTCTGCTCTGACCCTTGGACCTGCCTGCAAGCAGAGGGTATTGTTTCATCAAGAGGGGATTACTTCAGTGGCCATACCATTGTTTCCTAGTTGTTCAGTAACTAAGACCTGGTATTTCAAAAGTGGCTTTCATTTCGATGTTGCCTGTAGTTTTCATATTCCCAAAATCTTTTGTCAGGCAATCATATTTCCAAGGTTTTCCTGTTCCATCTTCCCCAACACTCTTTATCATGTTTTTGTTGTTTATTTGTTTGGCTGGTTTACATTTTATTTTTTTTTAGTACTTATTGCTAAGAATTTGTGCCAAAAAGAGCAAGTCTATCACAAAAGAGAAAGTAAATATATCAAGTTCTTCATTTTTTACTGTTATTGAAAACTCCAAAGTCTCTCTTTTATTCTCCTGGGGATATATTTTCAAAGCAGTAAAATTAAGCGTACCATTCCCATGCATTAACCATAACTTAAGATATACAGGTAGATATATGCTAATTGTTCCTTCTAATGTTCCAAGGAAGTTATATCTAGATAAAATGAACACTTGATTTAGGCCGCAGAATTTAAAGTCTTAGAAGTTATTTTCACCCACGAAACAGCAGATAAGAGCAATTACTGCCGTCTTCTTATCTCTTTTACCAAAGTAACCCTTCATTCTGTGGGAAGCTAAGTGAGAATTAAATGTTCCATCTTCATGACGGTTGCATGTATTTTTAAATTTACATTTTATTAACAGAGTAATTGTGGACTTAAATTTTGTTTAAATAGTATGCTTCATATAACTGCTAAGTAGCTGTTATACAATTGTAGAGAAAGCTTTGCAAGACATTGAGACACTAATGGCTTTTCAACCTCAACAAGACACCTAATAGAAAAAGATGTGAGAGCCTTGTAATTAAAACAATCTTCTCAGTGAACTGTTGATATGGAAAACAATGTGCTCCCCTTTACATTTTCCATTTTAATTTACTGAAAAATTATGACTAATATGTATTGTGAAGGTGCACTTGGGCAATTTTTATGTTATTGAGAGCAGTTTAACTCACCGTTGTGCTAGGAAATTGTATTGAATATTTCAAGTTATCAGTATTAGTGTGAACTAGAAGTATATTCTTAGACTTCTCTATCACTGTTCCAAGTGTCCTTCCGAAACTCCTTCAGTCACCCAAAAGCTCTCATCAGAAAAGCTCTCATCAGAAAAGCCCTCATCATCATCTCCTTGGTGTCCAAAGGTCTTAAAGGAAGCAACTGAATGCAGCATGAGCAGTTCTGGGAGGCAACACGGCCTGGTTTCCTGTGGATCTCTGTCTGGCAGATAGCTATCCCATTGTCTCATGTGATGCAAGCATTCAGGGCATCTGGGCATTCATTTTCCAACACCCCTGAAGGAGTGAGCTTGAGCTGCATCCTCTGGAGTGAGGGCTGTGAGAATAGAGAAGGAAGTCCTCAGACCCAGTCCTCTACTCCCATGCAATTTGTTTACTGAGTACTGAATATATAAACTAGAGTTTACTGTCTTGTTTCCTTAAGAGACCACATCGGCCACTAAGTCTTTCCTTTGTATTACATTGCCAGGAATCAGTGTGTCCTGTTAGACTACAGCTGTGACTTCCAGAAAAGGTGGATGTCTGGGTAGACCATGAGATTGTTCTCAAAAAATCTAACATAGATGAGATAAGACAACACAAAACCACAAAACAGCAATAAAAAAAGATATCACTGGCAAGTCCTCTCTTAATAATACAATACCAATACTGAAAGAATACTACAGAAGGAAGGTAGAGCTGGATAAAGTATCAGACCAGAATAAATGGAAGTCACCTTCGCTGCAATAGTTGAGTTCAGATGGCACAAGTAGCCCAAGTAAACTTCTGTTAGCATTAAAAAAATAAGATTTCCATATCAATTAATTACAGCACACACAAACTAACCTTTACACATTTCCATATATGAGAACATTTACATGCTGTCTTCCCATCAATCAGTCAATAGTGCAAGCCTCAATCTAAAATTAACTAAAGGTTAAAATAGCTGCCTTAAAATATTAAATTGGGTCATTCATATTAGGGTCTTTGGGCCTGAATATTCCACTTGTCCCCATTAAAATTGTTCAGCAATGATTTTGTATCACTAGACTCAAAAAACCTCATCTGAGACTACCAAGGTCAGCAGGGTAGTGTCTCCAAGCTTACTGCACCATGTGGCTTCTCTCCTCCTCAAAAACTGTGGAAAAAATCTATGTACATTTTTGTGTTAAAGCTATTTCCTATAATTGTCATCTTCCATGCACTTGGCAACATGTCACTAATCAGTACAATATTTACCCTCATATTACACCAGTTACAAGCTGGGTACACTTCATATGTTGTGCAGTGTGGTGTATGAGTGGTACTTGCTAAGTGGGAATTGATAGTGACACCAAAATCATAGTGGTTTATCTTCATGCGCATACTTATCAAAGATTCTTTGTATCCACAGATGAATAGTCTTCTAGAAATGAAATAAAACCTGCCTTCTGCATTACTTTTGAGGCATTCTGCCATCTCAGTAGGATCTCTGACTCTCAAAATGCTTGCAGTGTCTAATAATTAGATTTGGATAATTCTTTCTCTTCCAGGCATCACTCTTTATTTTAGCGAGTATTTCCCTCCACAGCAGTGCTGTTGAAATTTTGAATTAGGAGAGATACAAAAAGAGCATGGAGAGGGGGGCAACCCTTAAAAATGCTCCTTGGGATGTGGAGTCTGCCTGGGAAGAAAAAAGTGTTACAAACTTCTCTGTTCTTGATGTGGAGTTGCAAAAGGAAATTAGCTCATTTGTAATTTCAGTTAGTCCCCCCATCCCAACACACAGACTCCATTAATAATGAGTTGAGAGAAAAGAGATTCAGCATGTGTGCCCGCTCAAATAGAGCGTGTACTTAATAGTCCTGCTCATACAAGGCTCCCCAAACCTGCATGCTGTGCCTCCAGGGACTCTGCACTGGAGCTCTGTGGTGTAAGGATGCCATCACCCCCAAGAATTCCACAAAAACCTTCCTAAAAAGAATACATTAGGCTAGAAAGCCCCTACATAATTAGACAATGTGATCTTGCATAAAAAGAGGCAAAATACTTTTCAAGTTTCCAAAAGGCTCCTCTCCTGTAGATCCTGTGCAGATTCCAGCAGGTGCTGGTGAAACCATCCATATTCTTCATGTTATGGTTGTGGGCACAAAGTTTCAATCTTCAAAGGTGCTCAGGTCTAACACCCATCAGCATTTGATCCTTTGAGTCTAATGATAAAAAAAATGGGCAAGAAAATTCTGCCTTCATGTGGACAGGGCTTGGGTTTTGAGGGTTTGTTTTGAGGTAGTGAGGTTTTGAGGTAGTCCCTCTGTGTCTCATTGGGAATGACAGACTGGTATTTTTAGTGCCTTTATTAAGTTGTGTGTGTGTGTTTTATTATTTTTAAATTATTTTTTGAAATCAGAGGATACCAAACACTTTGGACCCTTTAATGCAAACAGCACTTCATAATCCTTAAATTCTGCCAAGTGTGGTATACTTAAGGAATGCATTTTATAGATTAATGGGTTTTTTTCATGCTGTATAAACCAAATACACTGTAAGCTAAAACTAGTTTAAAGACAGTGGCAGACAAACTAGACAAGACAGTGAATATTCACTGACAGTCCAGATAAACAGATCTAAAATGAATAGGACAAAATTGCAGAGACCATCAGTCTTTTGGTCTGGACTGTCACTCTTCCGGCCCACAGGGGCCGGAAAGTAATTCATAACCGTTACTATCAGGTCTTAACATTATGTTACTTGATAAATTCTGGGTACTTTATTTATGCTGTTGCCCAGAACAGAGAATAGTTTTACTATATGAATTCATGTTACAACATTGCAACTTCTCTTTATATTTAGAAAGAACCAGGGAAAAGTTGTGGAAGGCCTCTTACAGGAGGAGAAAGAACGCAAGCAATTATTGGTTGGAGCAAATATAGTCAACCTGATCTATCCAGCTTTTCTCATTCTATTCCATTTAATGCAGACAACTTTTGTCTCACCATTTAGCTGTGTATGTGGACGCTCCTAATAGACTGAGATATATGAAAACTAGTTTAATCAAGTTTATTGGTAAATTGACATATAACAACCATCCAAAAAACCCTGTATAAATAGGCACATTAACCAAAACTCCGGACAAATCACAAATGTGTTGAAATAAATTAGAAATATAATGAAACTAAAAATACAACTGCTTTAGAAAGGAATTATATTCTTATGATCTTAAAATATCCCTCTAATTTGAACCATGATGCCCCTAGTACACAAAGAAATCTAACTGGAGCAGATGTGTTAAATTCATGTAATGAAAAGAAGCCTCTTTGTGGATCTGCCCGTCACTGAGAGCCATTTTCTCCACCCAACCCAGCAGCTGATGCAAGTTTCATCCATAACCAGCTCAAAGCAAAAAGTGAAAGCCAACCAGTGCTTGAAGCCAATTGTCTGAACAATAGACAGTATGTCACCGTATGGGACAGCTCTTGAACATAGTGTTCTTACAAGCTCAGCATGAAAGCCACAAGAAAACCAATGACAGGAGAGTGTGACTATTCCTGCAAAGAAAAACTAAATGTCAGTAAACAAGGGTGTCTTCTGTGGCATGTCAAATAGTGGTCCACCTGGAAGCATTAAAAACATTGACAAGTTTCTTTCCGCATGACATACTAGCCCTTGCTGTGCCAAATTCTTACTTTCACTCCGGATTTCAAGAGAAAAGAGTCTGATGTTTCTTCTTTCACCAAGACCAATCTTTAGAACAGTCAATAGACAGTAACATTTTTATGAACTAATGAAATTCTTCTGTTTTGCAAAGAGGTTTGGCCACAGAGGTGTGAAGGGAGGGAGAAGAGTTGGCAGCAGATAATGTTTTGTCTGGTGTATTTTGCTCCTATGCAAATCTCCCATGGTATCAAAGGCCCATGAAAGGGAATTGCCGCTTGCATGGTACCACAAAATCATGCCTTTGTAAAGGTCGGCTGTACCTAGCTTTGAAGATGACTGTTCACACTTCTCAGTTTTCGGAAGGGTCATATATACCTTTTAAAAAAACCCCTGCACTTGCAATGCACAAGATTTATGCTCACTATGACACTCTGGGAAGCTGTGCAGGACCTTCCTCTAAACAAAGCAGCTACATTCAGATAACAGAAAGTAAAGATTAAATTAACAAAACAACTTGTAGAAAATCAATAAATTTACTTCAGGCATTTGAAAGTGCACCAAAAAAAAATACAGAAGGCTGTATGGCAATTGCTGGTGCAAAATGCATCAGCAAATTGCTCTCAGTAGTGTTTTTAAGTGGAAATGGAATGTCATAAGACATGAAATGTCTCATGAGAGTGAAAGACTTTCATTTGAAATGGTTCTGGTTTCATGTAAACCAAGGTAACACCATCCAAGCTGCTGACGTCAGACCTATTTTCCTTAACCAGCCCCAGGGTCCAGCGCTTCTGACTGCAGAAGGGGGGACAGTCTCTGGGATGGGTCCTCAGTGGGACTGATGTCCTCAGGATTTATATCCTGCTCCTGGAGGGTGAGAAGGGAGACAAACGCAACTCAGTGTAAAGAGTAACCCAACTTCAATTTTTTTCATTAACCATCAGGCATCTCTGAACTCGTACAGTCATATCACTCCTGGATTTTATAACTATGTTTTCCTGCTCTACCATCTGATCCAACAGCAGGACTAGTGCTCTTATAAGAGGGGTTGTGGTAAATAGTTTACATTGCATTACATTACATTTTAGTAGTGTTAATGTGTGTTTGAACTTTCAAACATTTCACACAATCACCACTCTGTGTGAAGGCTGTAGTGTTAATGTTCTATGCTTCTATGCTTCTAAGATTCTATGCACTATATACCTATTATTCAGTTAAGTGACGTGCTTCTATGCGTTGATAATATTTTGAAAATGAGGGGGAAGAATGTAAAGTAACAAATCATAGTGTGCATGTGATTACTCTGGATATGAAGTTAGTTCTTTTCCTCGTATTTTTCAGGTGGCAAACCTTTTTTTCAAGAGAAACAATATTTCTCTTATGCTTTTAAAAGTATGCCATATCTTTTGCTAAATACTTTATCTTACCTCTTTCTTAAGCAAATAAAATCCTTAGGGAGATTAGCCAAATTCCCTGCCACTGGACAGTAAAATTACTGTGCATATATGAAAAAATACATGCACACACATACATATGTTTATACATACATTTGTATATATATGTATTGTATATGTCTAAAAAATATGTATGTATCATCATACAATCACAGAATGTTTTGGGTTGGCAGGGATCTCAAAGATCATCTTGTTCCAACCCCCTGCCATGGGCAGGGACTCCTTCCACTAGACCAGGTTGCTCCAAGCCCTGTTCAACCTGTCCTTAAATATGGGATGCTACAGCTTCTCTGGGCAGTCTGTGACAGGGCCTCTTCACCCTCAAAGGGAAGAATCTCTTTGGATTGTTTTTGTAGCGAGTTTTGTATCAGACATGAGCACTTAGGCCTGAAGAAAAAATGCCATGTGCATGAGGTCACTTACTGAAAGGGAATGTTGCAATAACTGTCTGCAGTTCTCTATAGAAAGACATCTTTGAAGGGAATCATCAGTTCCTGGGCAGCTGGGGATGAAATCTCTGCCTCCTCTGCAAAAGAGAACACATAAGGTCAGAAACTTCAGAAATGTATAGAGGCATTTACACTACATTGAATTTCTCTGGGTTCTGTTTTGAGATAGAAATTGCTAGAAACTGTGCTATTTCATCGTGTAGCCAATGCTTTTGTCTTGAAGAAGGTTGATTATTCTGTAAGTAAAATGAACACATTGTTTGCACACCAAAAAATATCCTCCTTATGCAAGCTGCTTATACCTTTCTTAAGAATGAAGTAGAAGAATTAGCTTGGGAATTGGCTTTGCACTGGTCTGGTTTAGGGTTACGCAAATGCAACAGTAGCAGCTATTTCTTCTAATCCTATTCCAGCTGCCTGAGGCCATGGGGAACACAAATAGTTGTTTGATCCTCAGCTTGGACACAACTCTGACCCTGCAAAAGTGTGAAAACCTGCCTCAGCCAGAGGGCCAGGTAAATCACGACCCACTTTATCTCCTGGAATATATGGGGGAGATTAAGGTCAGCTAACTGATTTCCTCTGAAGACAGAGATGCTATGTTCTCTTATAAGACCTGCATTATAGGCAGAATTCTGTTCATACGAACATCTCACAGAGGTATAGGCATCCTTTTAGATATCACAAAGCCCTATAGATCTTGCTGGTCTCATCTCTCATCCCTGTTTTTTTGTATTTTTTTTTCCCATGTGATACTGTTGCCTGTAGTTTGTGCTTGGTAAATTGTGCCTCTGCCTTTAGCCTATTTTGTAACTGAAGAGAATTATGAAGCTTTAATTATTTGAAAGAGAAGAAGGTTTTCCACACATCCATTTAAAATATCAGCCACATAAATGCCTCTGATATTACAGAAATTGAAGATTTTTGTATAGGACTAAATAAAAAATTTGGATGAATTTCTCACCCCACCAGAGAAGAATGTCATTTAGCTGACTGAGTGAAGAACTAGAGAGATGCCTGAAATAGAGAGGACAAACTCCCCAGTGCCTAAAATTCCACATATTTTTCTTATTTGAAACAGTAACTGCCAGCAGGATACTGGGACATCCCATTAGCCATACTGTTCTCAGATGCATATCCTAGGATTTCTACAGTAATTTCTAGGCCTGAGTTCTCATGCCTACAATGAACTATTGATATTGATAAACCAAACAGAACAAGGGCTGAAAGGCTTCCAAACCCTGAGCCCAAACAAGAAAGCCAGGGGAAAGCCAGGCTGTGATTTCAAAACGAAAGCCTTTTGTTATCTTTCCAGCAAGCCACTCTCTCGAAATAATTTTGTCTGAGTGCAAACATCTAATTTTTTTTCTCCACAGTTTAATTAGTGTTAGTGGAGAAAAGTGCGCATGGTTGAGGATATAGAGTGGAAAGAATGCAGAGAAGTGTCTTTGATCACTCTCCACAACACTGCTTTAAACCGAAGGAAAGTTGATGCTTTCTCCTATGCTGTCAGTTCAGCAGAAAGTTGTATGAGCAAGACAGAGCCAACTTTCCCAAACAAGGAGTGGAACTGCGCCGATTCATCCCACAAAGCTACATGGCAATCAACAAAATAATGTTTTTGCACTTGAGAATGTGTGACTTGATTGATAATATCTAATTTTACATGACTTTTAAGCAAAACTGACAGAAAGATAGGGAGACTTTTAAGGAGCAGTGGAAGAATGAAAAGCTGAATGAAGAAAATTGTGCTGCACATCATCTTGTCTTATTACTGTTAACGCCAGCAGTCATAATCAAGAGTTTATTGTACAGGGCAATCTGGATGATTAGAAACTGGATTCAAGTTCATAAAAAACATCTTGACATAAAACTCTTTTATTTTTCACCAATAATACCAGGAGGCAAATTCATCCCCTCCCTCTGCAGCCTCTTTTAATTCAGTGGAATTATACCAGAGATAATTTTAGCCAAGTATTATCAGGATTTTTCAAAAATTATACTTCAAATAAATGTACATTTGCAGAAATATATTTTGTCACAGTAAAAGGTATTGATACTGTGAATTTAGGTTGTTTCTTCCTCTACCAACTGCATATTTTAAACTTGGAAGAAATAGAATTCAAACAGGCCAAAACAAAAAAAAAGAAAAAAACTCAAACCCCCAAAAAACATAACTATAGTGTCCAGTCAGGTTATTTTCTTTCAACTTCTTCTGCAATTATTGAAAAGACCCACTTTCCTGTTTTTACCTCTCTGAGATTTCTCAGCAGACCCATATCAGATCAAAATGAATAAATAGTAAGATATTGCTAGAAATGGGGCAATGAAATGGTCTGTATTTTTGGAGACAGCATCAAGACACTTGAAAGGGGTCACCCTGGAATTTTTTTATTATTATTCCATTCAAGAAGATTCCCACATTGCCTTTCTTTCCTACAGATACTTTTTC